>NW_028168420.1:0-194897 GCF_964237585.1 Gallinula chloropus
CAAGTCTGCAGAACCAGCTGCCTGACTTTGTTAGCAAGACAAAAGCTAAAGCTGCCCTAAAGGATGCCTGGTGGGGGTGGCCTGGCGGGCGCTCCAGCCTGTCAGTGGGGCCTGCGGGCGGTGCTGGCCCTGGAAGAGATCTAAGCCAGGGGCTGGGGCTGTACGGGGTGCGGCCTGGCGGAGCGGAGCCTGGCGGAGCGGAGCCTCCCGCAGCAGCCGCCTGCAGCCCGGTGCCGTTTGCTCGCCTTTGTTCGTTTAATAAATCGTTCCGTTTGGTTCTAATCCTGTTTGGGACCGAGTCACTTGTAACAACTGGGGGCTCGTCCGGGATGGCTCTAGTACTGAACGCTGAGGTGATCTAGGAGGGGCGCCGCGCCATTCGGTGGCTCCTGCTCGGGTCGGGACTAACGCCATCCTGAACCTGAGAATCGGATTTTTACGAGCTCCCTTGCCGGCTGCAGCAGGTTTTTGTGCCCGGAATTGTGCGCGCAGAGACCCAAAGGAGACGCCAGTCATGCAGCGTGAGGCGGGTTCCGTTCGGCTGCCCGAGCGAGGCCGGCAGGAGCCGTGTCCGTTGGCCCGGCCCATGGGGTTGGGGCCGAGTGAAGACGACAGAGTCGTAAGTATTTTGCGTGTAGCGTTGGGTTGGGTGGGATTCGGTTGCCTGTGTGTGTGAGAGTGCGACTGAGACGGAACGTGGTTCCGAAGCGAGTGCGGAGGTTCTTCTGACCGCGGCTCCGATCTCCCGCCAGGGACTCGTCAGGGAAGGGCCGGAGCGAGTCCTATAGGACTCGGGGGGGTGACAGGTCCCCAGCCCCCTGCAAGACACTCTTACGGGTAACCGAGGGCTGTAGGAATTGCCGGAGTGAAATTCCGAGGTGGGTCAGACGACAGACCCCGGGACCAGAAGAAAAGGGAGCAAATTACCCAACGTCCATTAGAAATGCTGATTAAAAATTGGAATGATCGGGGCCCCAGAGAAGGAAAAAGTAAATGAAACTGAGTTCAGTGTTGTGTGTGGGATGGCCAGAGGGGCTTGTGAGGCTGCCTGTCCTTTGGCCTGGTTTTGGCTCATTTGAAACCCCCAGCTGGACAAACAGGCGTGTAAATTCACAAAGGCCTTTTAGTCAGGAGGAGAGGGATTGTGCAGTCAGGACTTGACGTCCTTTTCCAGCTTCAATGTTTGCACTAAAAGCAGGAGAAGGGCTTGAAGATCCGTGGGAGCCGTTGCCAAGCCCGGCGGCGGCTGCCCCTCCGGGAGTCGTGGCATTTCCACCGGTACCAGCGTTGCCCCTGTGCCTCCACCATCAGCAGCACCGGCACTAGACCGACCTCCGGCTGCAGGTGTAAGAAGTGGGGACCCTGTTAGATGATCCCCTCCGAGTAGCCGAAAAACTGGACCAATTCCTAGGCCCTAATACTTCTACCTGGGAAGAAATACAGTCCATTTTAGGGATTTTGTTCACTGCTGAGGAGAAGGGAATGATTAGACAAGCTGGACCGAGAATTTGGGAAAGACAGAATCAGGCAGGACCCCCGGGAGGCCAAAAATGGACAATTTGCAGCTAAATCCGGGGGCTGGGGGAACATAAGAAGAAAGTTAGAGAAGCTGGAGGACTGGCAAGAAGGGAAATACTATTCAAAAGAGGTGCTGGTAGCAGGGCTGGAGCCTCCAAATTGTCAAACTGTTTTTTTCACACTAAGAAAACATTATCCCAACTTAGAGAGATGGAGACGGGATCCTGGCTTTGCTACAGGTGAATGCCTGCACCAGAGTGGCATGTTAAGAAGGTTAATTGTTCTACCTCACTGGGGAAACAGAAGGTTCTTGCTGCCTTTTAAAACTATGTATAGCAGCAATAAGAACAAAATTCTTCCTAAGCTGGATATTCCAGTGTTACCGAATGTTTTGTAACAGTGATCAATTGTACTTGTGGCCTGACAATGAGAATATCTTTCTACAATCTAAGATGCCACGTTACTCAAGGGGTTACAGTGTACAGCTGGCTGTCTTTCTTACCCAGGTGTGTGCAGATGAGCCCAGTAATACCATATCTGTAGGGAGGCAACAGCAACAGGCTACATCTTCACAGCTTTGCAGGCTCTGGACGTGCTGCTGGCTGTAGGGGAAGTGGTGTGAAAGCTGGTCACGGGGAGTCTGTATAATCCAGGTCGCTGGGTCCTGAGTGGCAGCCCAAGGAAACTTGCTTGAAACATCTCGCACACCCTGGTGTCTTTATAAATCTTTTAATTGCATAACGTCCTTATGACTTTGTGGATGTGGGGGTTTTTCTGTGCACTGTGGGCCTCTTTCCTGGGTTGCTCCCAGGACATTGTGGAGTCTGGTTTGATTTGTTATGAATGGGCTGGAGATAAAATCTTCCCGGCCACGATGCCATTTGTGTTGGGTTTAAAGAGGTTTGCTAGGGAGTTTGTTGGGAAAATGAATCTGGGCTTGATGATGCTTTGTTTCAGCTCTCTGTGCCTGGCCTCTTGTTCATTAGAGATGTGAATTTGTTCCTGGTTTAGTGCTTTGTCATGGTAAGGAAAGCCACCCCTAAGGTGGGACAACCTTTTGGATAGGAATGTTGTGGTTCAAAGTTCTGAAAGCTGACCCGAGGCTGCTGCATCAGCCAGGAGAGGGGATAACAGTTTGCTCAGTCGTTAACAGATCATTCTGAGCAAATGCCCCCTAATTCCTGAGAGGGATAGAACTGAAGCTGCATCCTCTTTGCAAGGGGAGATGGCTGAGCCTGTAACTGCAGCATGTGCTTGTGTGTTGTACAGGCCTGAGGAGCACTTCACTCAGAGGTTTCTTTACAATCAGGCTTCTAAACTGGTGTTAAGATGAGTGAAGTGACTTTCTGCTGGCTGCCAGTAGCGCCTTTGATTCGGGAGATGCAGGTAGATCAAAATTCTGCAATTTTGAAGCTTAATATGGGGATGTCTCTGTGTTTGGTGTTTGCTTTATTTTTGAGAGAGGGACATCTTCTGCTGTAAAGGCCAAAGGCATGTAGCCAGATGTGTAATATTTTAGCAGAGTATAATGATAATTCTGGGTCTGCACTTTTGACATGGCAAAAAAATCCATATAAAATAAGATGAGAACTCATGAGTCAAGTTTGGTTTTTTTTTTAAAAGTATGTTTGATATTGTTCAGGTATTTATCAAACCAGGAAATAAACCCACTGCTATAAAATGGTAAATTATGAGGTAAGGTTTTATTTTCTTTTCCTCTAACTTCATAATCAAGTATAAACAACATAATTAGGGCCCCCATAACACTATTTCATGAGGGGCAGATATGAAGAACACCCAAGAATGAGTAAGGGATCAATCAGAATGCTATTATAATATTGTTTGCATTTTCAGATAGGTTCTTTGGATACCCAAGTGAGAATTTATGAAATACTGCCTATCTGTATATTCCTTTATAGTTTATTTGAACATATAATCAATATGAACGTTGGTCTCCATGAAAAAGAATTAATTTTCCCTACCTTATTGTAGGTACTTAGTGAAAAAAATATGCCTCACCTATGTAGTCTTCTGTAAGGGAACAAATTCAAAGTCTTTATTGTGAAATACTCTAGTGGGAGAACAGCAAATTATGGTCATGAAAAGATCATTATAAAGAACTTGTCTATTTTGCTGAGATACCAAATTTATTGATACTTCCATGATCTGCAATAAAGCACAAGATTGTTGGAAAAGGTGAACAGTGGCCTTAGTCAGGACATTATGTGAGGCAGAGCTGATTTATTGGAGCATTCAGGGTCCAGGATTTTAATTCTGGACTATGTGTTTCCTTTGGAAGCAGAGCTTCCTTCCTCTACTGTTTTTTCTGTAGCACATAACACAAAGCAGTCTTCTAATTGTCATGAACATTGATAATGAGTGGTATTTACATTCATATATCAAAGGATGAGTTACTGGAAATACCAAATACTAGTTTAATGACAATTCTGATTTCAGTCAATATGTTACTAGAAAACTGAATGGACATTTTATTTTTAAATATCTGAAAATGGTTTTCCTAAGTTGTTAATAAATGCAGTATTTAAATATTTTGGTTAAACTCAATTAATATTGCAGAAGAGAGAATGGTAAAATACACAAAACTTTTATAGGACTTTGGAGTTTAAGTTCTGGTTTTAAAAGTGTTTTTAAAATGTAGAAGCTTGAATTCTGTTTACTTTCAACATTTAGACTCATAAACTTCATGTCTACTCTTGAAATGTCTAAGAATTGAATAATAAAAAAGACAAACAATAGGAAACCCTACTTTGCCAGCTGAAATATACTTCTTGTTTTTATTCCTGTTCTCCCACAGTTAAAAAAAAATCCCAAAGTTAAAAAGTAATCCCAGAATTACTGACTATGAAAACAAATAAATTGTCATCATATTTGTCTTGTTATATGAATAGAAAAGGCAAGACATAAGAGAAAGGCAAGATAAAAAGCCACTATGGAAATAAAATAGTTTATGTTGCTTATGTTACACATCTATTCTTTTTTCCTCGTAATCCTGTCTTCTTTTCTTAAAAAAAAAAGTATATGCTATTTTTCATGCAAATTATGGTGAAGTGAGACCTTGTGATCTGAAGAAACATAGGTAATTGCACTTATTTTGAGCTGGGTAGTTATATTATGGTGCCAAAAAAAGCTAAAAATAAGTGACATACAGACTGACCTCAAACACTGTTTCTGCTGGTTTGTAGTTAATGATATATAACTTACAGACATGGGATCAAACAGCTAGAACAGAGTCAGAAGGAAGAAGAAACATCTTTCAAGTACTTCACTTCCATCGGAATCATAGAATGTGTGAGGTTGGAAGGGTCATTTAAAGGTCATCTAGTCCAGTCCCCCTGCAGTAGGCAGGGACACCTTTAACTAGATCGGATTGCTCAGAGCTTCATCAAGCCTGACCTTGAAGTCTCCAGGGATGAGGCCTCCACTAACTCTCTGGGAAACCTGTTTTAGTGTCTCATCACCCTCCTAATAAAGAACTTATAATGTCCAACCTAAACCTACCCTGCTCTAGTTTAAAACCATTGCCCCTGTTGCTACATGCCCTTATAAACAGTTCATCCCCAGCTTTCCTGCAGGTCCCCTTCAGGTACTGGACGGCTGCTATAAGGTCTTCCCAGAGCTTTCTTTTCTCCATTGTAGAAACCCACTAGGTTGGTCAAGCAGGGCTTGTCCTTGGTGAAGCCACTCTGGCTGTCTTGAATTGCCTCCCTGTCCTCCATGTGCCTTAGCAAAGCTTCTAGAAGAATCTATTCCATAATCTTCCCAGGCACAGAGGTGAGGCTGACAGGGCAATAGTTCCCAGGATTGTCCTTTGTACCCTTTTAAAAACCTGGCTGTAATTATTCCCTTCTTCCAGTTATCAGGGACTTCACCTGACTGCCATGACTTTTCAAGTATCATGGAGGGTGGCTTGGCAACTACATCAGCCAATTCCTTTGGGATTCTTGGGTGCATCTCATCATGTCCTATGCACTTGGGGATACTCACGTTTCAAGGTCACGAACCTTGTCTTCACTTACAGTGTGATGGACTTTGTCCCCCAAGTTCCCATCTTGCATTCAAGAAAAGGCACTATACATTTTTTTTTTTCTGAAAATACAGTGTGTGTGAGCCTTGGCAGAGGAAATCTTAATGACAGAAATATTCAGTGGTGACTCCTGCTTACAGTCTGTGCCAAAGTTAGAGGGCTGGTCTCTAAGAGATTATCAACAATTACAGGAGAATTACAGATAAGGTAATCATAGATACAGAGACACAGTAATGAAGAAAGGCCATATTCAGAAAGCTGTCTCTAGTGTCTGTAACAATGAATATTCTTGGTTATTAGTCATAAGCACTCTATTTACAATCTCAGAATCACAGAATGGTTTGTGTTTGAAGGGACCTCAAAGATCATCTAGTTCCAGCCCCCACTGCCATGGACAGGGACACCCTCCACTAGATCAGGTTGTCCAAAGGCCTGTCCACCCTGGCCTTGAACACTGCCATGGACATCCACAACATCCATTTGAAGAGGAACATTTATCTCATTCTGAAATAATGTACTGGCTTTCATTAATTTTGCAAGCTATCTTAGGCCAAAATGAATCTCTAAGAGTTGCAAATTTATTCCTCAGAAGTCCAGAAGTTAATTCAGGGTCCAGTCGTAAGGACTAAGCTCATCCTCTATCTGGCTAAAACAGCGCTTCAGCTTTCCAAAGACCTCTGAGTGAACCTTTGAGTATGAGAAAGCAAACGAAGAAGATTTGAGCACTGTGTATATCATGGGAGGGATGGGGAGAAGCATATTTTTCTGATAAAAATATACTTGCCATGAAGAGGTTCCACAGAATGACAAGAATCCTTTTGTATTAAAACCATCACAAAAATAATGGTTACACTAAAGGCATCATTGACTTTTTATTCCTTGACATGTTAAAAAAAGCTCTGTAAAGAAAAACCTAGCAATATTTGACTGGTAGAGTTTGATGTTCTCTGCTCAGTTCTGTTGGTTCCTGGTTTTCTGGGACCAAAACTAATGTATGCAGTGAAACACAGATGTTTGGCTCTGCTCCACTAGTAAATCCATCTTCTAATGTACCAACACTACACCTCCTTCATGAAAGCACAGATCCTAATATTACTAATGGATTCTCTGTCCTTTGTAAATTACAAACAATGATTTTATGTGTATGCAATGTATCTAAAGTACTTCTTAACATGGTGAAACCTGAGATTTAGGCTTAACAAAGTCATTCTGCTTTGTGAGGACTGGGTGCAACTTGTTCAGAATATTTGAAATTAAAAAGAAATAATTAAAATTATGTGTCAGACTCAAGCCATGTTAAAAAAACAAACTAATTCTTTACTTAATTTGATTTGCTCACTATTTTGACAAGGTTTCTGCTTCAAAATTTTTCAGAGTATCAAACTTTCCCAGAGTTCTCCAAAGTCTGATGAGCTTGCCTCTCTCATAGGAAGAGCTCAGTGATCAGGCTTAAATTTGAAAGAAAGTTATTCCACATACTGCTTCTGTCTTCTGGAAAGATGGTCTTGTGCCACAGATGTGCATTTTTCATTAGCTTTAATAGAATTTCTTTCTGCCCACCCAGAGAACAATTTGCTGCAACACGTCACTTAATTTCAGAGAGGATATTTTAAGCTACATGATGACATAGTTATATAGGACTAACATGAAAATGGTTTCAGACTTTTTCCTTTAAGTATAACATTTTAACTTTACATTTACACTATATAGATAAAGCCCAGAATGGGGAATTTCAGAAGGAGAGAGCTAATGTAAGATGCTGCAATACAGATCTCAAAAGATGTGTGTAAATTATTATGAATCCACAATTCAAAACAAAAAGGAGAAAAACCATTAGGTTAACCGAGATAACACAGTGGTCAGCATTTATGTATGAGTTAACTACTTGACTCATCTATAGGAATCCTACAATATTCAGTAGGTCTAATTTCACAAAGTGATTTTTCCATCTGACTCAAGCCTTGCTGCAAATTCCTTCTTTCTCATGCCCATGAATATGAAACTGGCTACCTTCACAGGGATTGAGATACTGAATCAGGCCAAAGATGAAAAGATTTTTGTGTTCCACCATGCTTGTCTTTTCCAAAACTCTGGTGAATGTTTTCCTGAACTGCAACATCAAGTCTCTGAACAAATCAGAAATCAAAAGCTAATAATTATTTCTGAAAGAAATATTAGGCTTATTCTGACTCCTTGCATCATCACATTGGCCATTCTTGTCCCCAGCAGACAGAATCTCCTATTTGAAGTAGTGTTACTGTTGAAAGTGGTGTGACTAGTGTAGTCAGAACATGGAATTGGATTTGGCTTTTGTTTTTTTAAATCCCATACTGTATTTCTATGATATTTTTGTAAAACTGTCATTTGTTGACCCCACGTTCCCTTGTAAGTTTCTAACATATTATTCCATTCAAAGGTAGATAGAGCAGTAAAAGAACTGAAACCTTATTTTGGAAGACATACTAACATATAATCTCTGGAAGGCAGGTACTTTATGACTTCTATAGCAATCTCCAGCAGTTTAATATTGCTTCAATATTGTTAGGCAATATAGGATTGGTCACGGACAGAATTGAACTTTAACATATTTAGAAACAAAAATATTTTAACTCTTCTTTCAGTGAGTCCTTTCATATTATCTTGATGAATAAACTAATTTTGTATATCGTTTCAGGATTTTCCTGTGAAAGCCTGGACAAATCTTGTGTACTTCTTTCCTACAATACAGGAAATAATACACAGATTGTCCCTAAAACTACATAAACTTCACAAAATCACAGAATCACAGGGGTTGGAAGGGATCTCGAGAGATCATCGAGTCCAACCCCCCATACCAAAGCAGGTTCTTTAGGACAGGTTGCACAGGGAGGCATCCAGATGGGTCTTGAATATCACCAGACATGGAGATTCCACAGCCCTTCTGGGCAGCCTGTCCCAGGGCTCTGTCACCCTCAACGGGAAGAAGTTCTTCTGCATATTGGTGCAGAACTTCCCATGTTCCTACTTGAGGCCATTACCCCTGGTTCTGTCTCCACAGACAACTGAAAAGGGGCTGGCCATTTCCCTGTGTCCCATACTTCAGATACTTACTTAGAATTTCTAATTGACCTAATGGAAACACTCTAAAAAGAAAAAAAAAAAGAAAAAATCTTTTCTGAGAATATTACTGATTTCTTTTGGTTTTCATATAAGAAACAAAAAAATGCTGTCTTTTGGAATTATAATGCAGTAGGGATAATAAAAGAAATCTGTAGCTTAGTCTACTAATACTCAAAGTGTTACCCTCCTTATTTTATTTGGTTTGTTAGTTCAATGTGACATTAATTTAGAAGATTATGCAACTTTAATATTTTTACACATCTCTTTTTTCAGTCACTGTTAAAGACATTGAGTCAGCATTTCTGTTTTCAGTTCTGTTATTCAAGGATCAAAATGGCAAAAAAAAAAAGAAATAAAATACCCCAAAGTCCATAATTTTAAACAATAAATAGTGGGAAAAAAACCCCAAACCCAACAGTACCAAAATCTCAATAATGGATTGAGGAAGATATTGGTACAGTAGACATTTTTCCTGTCTGACAGACAAAAAATTTCATGATGATCATTTGGTGGTGGGAGGACCTATGTTCTCAAAAGTCCTAAATTAGTTAATTGCCAAATGTATCTGACTTCCCAAGATCATAATTTTCCCATGTTTTCCCATTTCAATTCTTATTCAGCTGTTAATATTTGTCAATGGGAAGTGATGTTATGTGGTTTGAAAGAGACTTGCAGATGCCATGAATAAAATTTGGGTCGTCCAGATGATTGACATTTCCCCTTTCAATGGTTTTGATCTCTGGTAAAAGCAGCCTGAGTTTAGCAACACAAGTCAGCTTTTATCCTGGAAACTAACAGCCACTGCAGTTCTTAGTAAGACATCTTGAGTACAGGGCATTACTATATGCATGTGGCTTCCAAAAGGGATCTTGCATACATCTGGCTGAGTAGAGGCTTGGTGTCTGTGACTAGGCATTCTAGATTCCAGTAGAGTTAGATCATGGTACCTTGGTACAACAAGGTGCTTTGAGTAAAAGGATAAGGTCACTTTATCTGACAAATAGGAAAATATTTTCATTAGGCTTTGAAATTGCTGATGTTGAATCTTATCATGGTTCTCTTTCAATTCTCTCTTTCTGAAGTTACTCTGCTCTTACACAAGTTCTTCATGTTTCCGAATTGTTTATCAAGATGAGAACCATCCCCCAGAACCATATTATGACCTTTAACATATACAGAAATTTACCATTTATCACAGGTTTTGTTTTCCCTCCCTTAGTCAATTTTTTCATGAGATTGTGTCGTGGAATTCTCACAAAGGCCTCAATTAGTTTAAATGGAAAAAAAAATAAATTGCTTCCATGAAATAGATTTTGAGCACAGAAACAGTCACAGTCCTCCTGTTAGAGATCCTCCTACTATATTGTCAGATTTTTACAGGCAGAGGGAAGCTTCAGAAATACCCCCCCTGAAAAACAAGTTGCACAGGTATGACTAAGGAGCACCCAGTAATTGTATAAAGAAGGCTTTTGTTTTTTAAAATACAGTAATTGCCCATTCACGGGTGATGATTAGTCAGGAGAGACAGGTGCTGGGGAATTAGAGGAGATGCATGACTTTTGAGGCATGACAACTGTATGGAGGGACTAAGATCTCTAATATCTTAAAAAAGCACTAAGTACCAGTCAGTGTTCTTGGCTTGTAGAAAATACGTTTTAGGACCTTTACCAAAAAACCCCATATATCTTTTCTTTACAATCCTGCAAAAACAAAAAAATCTGTAACTGTGGGTGCATGGTGATTTTATCTTGAAGTCTTTCCACTGATGAAGAAAGAATTACAAGTCCAATTAAAATAAACATTACTATCCGAAAAACTATGATATTTTAGGAAAAACTAAAATTTCCTAGAACCTCTTACAATTACAATATGGTTAGCTGATACAATCCACAAAACATTTCATTTTCATCTACACTCAAATATTTTCGATAATGCCCTGTGATTAAAATGATAAAAAACACACCCAGACGGTCTGAAGACTGTCTGAGTGACAGCAGGTCAAGTCAGGTGGCCACAGTCAGAAGCAACATGGCAAAGACAGATTATGAAACAGTAAAGAAATCTTGACTCCAGTATAATTTGAGTTAACTTTTTGGAGGTCTCGTGGTTGTTTGTATATTTTATCTTATAAATTGGAGGCATGAAGTTCAAAGTCATTTATATAATACTGAGGCCTGAGTTGAATATTGGATATTAGCGGAATTATATGGTTAATAATGTTATAAATTTGAGACATACTTCAGTTGATAAAGCCAAACAACAATTTATTAATTGAGCAAGCCCGCAAGATATAGGCAAATATCAGCGCTGGGCGTCCGGAGGAGACCCTTGCTCCTGCAAACGGCACGCACCTCACCCTTCTGGAGTCCCCTTTTTATAGTCCTGTAGTTCCGGGTACACGTGGCATATTCCGGTGTTTTTCTGTAGCTGTGTAAGCTGGTAGTGGGGGTCGTCCTGGTCCCCCGTAGTCCTCCTCTACGTTGTGTTCAGTATCTTATTTGGTTAACTCATTTAATCCTATCAGGATGTTGCTAGTGATAAAACAATGGTTCCCCTTTTGACCTGGTTACCTATTCACAGCCATAGTCTACCACAGGCACCAACTCAGCAAGATCTGAAGTTCTTTCAGGGTGTTACTAGTGATGGAACAATGGTTCCCCTTTGCCCTAGTTGCTTATTTACAGTCATAGAAGGTTTGATAACAATTACTTATTACAATCCCCCCTTTCAATTTTGACCAATTTGTTTCTCAAACCGACTAACAGCTTTTTGAGATAATAGCATCGATGCCTCTTCTTTTTCTAAATCGGTTTTAGGTCATCATTCAAGAAACATTAACGTGATCACCTTCGTTACATGGGTACTTGGCAGCATCTATGTATATACAATAGCTGGTATTCAAAGAATCCATTAATTCCAGTTCCTGTGGTTCTGGACCAATTGGGACTCTATCATCCCAAGAATCATACCTTGTCATGCCCTCACTGGCATTATAAATATAAGGACATCTTGCTATTTTACTCATTGCAACCTCAAAAACTTTCCAGGTGGAACTATTCAGTGGCACTCCTACCAAGCACGTGATAAATGGAGTACTTGGTGTGGCAAGACTAGCACAAAAAGTAGTAGCATTCAAAGCTTGAGATAATGTAACCCAATACGTTTTGCCTTGGATCTAATGTGGTCCCAGTCCCCAAATAACAAAATACAAAATTTAAATAAATCTATAAAAATACAATTATTAGCCCCCCTTTATTTAAGGCAATTGGTGGGTTCATAATAACTATTCTAGAGTGGTGACGCTTGGACTCAATCGTTTTTGTTTGGTATTTTCTGGTTCTTGGGTATCTGGTGCCTTTTTCAGCCTTGGTGTATGGAGCCACCTCGTGATAGGACTGGAGGGCTTAATACCCCACGATTTCCTTATGCCTCTGCCTCCTTTGCCTACTCCGTTGCTTGGAGCAGCAAGGTGTTCCATCTTCTCGGCAGCAGTCATAGTCTTCAGGGGTTTTTCCTGTCCTCAGCTTACAAGTGTTATAGGCTTCCCAATTTTTATGTTTCACTTCCAGGGCTGAACAATCCAAATGTTTCACCTGGGACCGGCACACTACCCAATTATTTTTGGGCTACCTTGTTTATATTCATTAGGATATGTACAACCTAATTTGGGATTTATCCCTTTTGTATATATCCTCCACCACTCTTCAGACCCTTGGATAATCTCTCCAATTTTTACTGCTAATTTAAGGGTTAATTCGGTTAGTTTTCTTTCTGCCCAATAACATTTTTCACAAATGTCTGGGGTATATTCTCTTTCTCTATAATGTACCCACCAATTGTCTTTACACACTCGACACTCAAAACAAAAGAAAGTATAACATATACATCCAACATTTGAACAAAATAAATTGTCATTCATAGACAGTTTTACTCGCTGGTTCTTCGAAAGGTGGCGTTTAAGTTGTCAGGATTGTTTGTAGTTTCCCACGGAGATTCTCGAACCGGTCTTTATTCTGCTCGTGTGTGTCCAACCTCTTTCAGCCGTTCAAACCGCAGTATCTGTGGTAAGCAACGCAAGAAAGGGTCCCTCCCCCCCCGGTATCTTTTTTTCTGAGTTGTTGTTTATTGACCTTCTGGCATGTCAGGCACTTTCCCACCATCCTTTTGGTGATTTTATAAATTCCAGTACACATATACTTGGTTCCAAAGTGGTCCACTAGTGCCTGTACTACCCAGTGGGTAAATAAACGGAGACCTGTTGGCAAGGGTATGTCCCTCAAGTCAGGTCACACTTTAGTATGATATTGTATTATGTCTAAGCAGTTATGCTCAAGTTCTTGGTTATTAGTCTCCCCTTTTGATAAAAAGGTGGCAGGATTGAGGCATGATTCAGCAGTTATAACTAAATCATCTTTTTCCATTAAAATTGCCTCATACTTCAAAATCCTAGAATCAGTGAGACCTCTTCCTGCCTTCTGAGTCAGAATTGTCCTTACTTGATGTGGAGTGCTTACTATAAGTGCTCTTCCAAAAGTTAGCTTTCTGCTTTCTACCACCAAGAGGGCTGTGGCTGCTATTGCCTGTACACATTCAGGTCACCCTCGGGATATTGGGTCCAGCAGTTTAGATAAATAGGCAATTAGCTGTCGTTTGCCTCCCCACTTTTGAGTAACCTCCCCCCCCCCCCAGGGCTGTTTCCTTATCTATGGTAGCAAACAAGTGGAATGGTTTAAGGGAGGGCAGTGCCAACACAGCAGTAGTGATCAAGTTTTGTTTTAATCCTTGTATTAATTCTTTTTCTTCATTACTCCATACCAAGTCATTAGGCTCTTCTAACAATTTAAAATGTAATCCCTTTGTTTTTAGTACAAATGATTCAATCCATAGGCAACAATAGTCTGTCAATCCCAAAAATTTTCACAGCTCTTTCTTAGTTTTCGGCAGAAGTAACTCAACTACTCATCTTCTCAGGGTTTATTTTCTGTCTCCCTTCACTGATTAGATGTCCTAAATATTTAACTTTCTTTTCCATGTACTGCAGTTTGGTTTTTTTGATACTTTTAGTCCCTGTTTCCCTAGGAAATTTAGCAAAGCATTTGTTGTTTCCTTTACGATTCTCTTATTTTTCCCTGAGATTAAAAGATCATCTACATATTGTAGAAGGGTGACTTCAGTTGGGACTTTAAACTTTTCTAATACTTGTTTCAATGCTTGTCCAAATAAATTTGGTGATTCAGTGAATCCCTGAGGTAAAACTGTCCATCTAAATAAATTGTTGCTTTTGTCCTGTGAAAGGATCTTCCCATTCAAAAGCAAACATGTCTCTACTATCAGGGTCCAGTGGACAGGTCCAGAAAGCATCCTTTAAATCAATCATACTAAACCATCTGTGGTCATCTGGTGTTTTACTCAATAGAGTGTAAGGTTTAGGAACTACTGGGTGACGCACTTGAACTATTTGGTTTAACTGTCTTAAATCCTGTACCAAAGGATATGACCCATCGGGGTTTTTGTTTGTTTGTTTGTTTGTTTTTGGGTGGGTTTTTTTTTTTTTTTACTGATAAGATTGGGGTATTAAAAGGAGACATACATGGTTTCAGAAGCTTATCCTTAATTAAACTCTCTATAAATGGTTGGAGACTTTTACAGCCTTCCAATGAAATAGCATACTGTTTTTGGCAAATAATGTCATTGTCCCTTTTAAGTTTAATCTTTAAAGTGGTAATGTTTAATCCACCTCGATTACCCTCTCGCACCCACGCTATTGGATCAATTTGGTTTTCATCTTCCTCTGTTAGTAAAGCCATGGATACCACAATTTGGTCATCCTGGGTTTTCAATTCCAATCCTAATTGTATTATCGAATCTCTTCCCAATAAATTAGTTCCGGAATCAGGGATATATAAATTGCCCACAAATTTTTTCATCACCTAATCTTAAAGTGGTATTTTCAAACATGGGGACTGGGAATCCTTTCCCTTTTACCCCGATGCAGTTATACTTTGGTCTGTATAAAATTTAAGGAAGTCCTAGAAGCTCAACCAGGGAGACAACGTCCTCCTCCTGGGGTCCCACCTTCAATTTTATCAAGGATTCTTGGTAGGACCTTAAATTAATAAACTCCTGACTTCCCTATTCATGTTCAAAGGACATGAAGGGAATTACCCTTTCTTCTTTTCTTAGCTCAGGACATTCTCACTTAAGATGTCCCTGTTTGCTACACCCGTAACATCCTGCTGAGAGAAAACCAGCCCATAGGGATTGCCAAAGTTTTCCCCTACCTCGGCCAATTCCTCCTTCATTCATGTTTCTCACACCCCTCCCACTTCCTTTTGTCCAGCTTTTCCCTCTATCTCTAGGTGAGACTGGCTCTGTTCTTTTCTTTACTACCTCATCAACAGCAGATACCATCATTTTTGCTTTCTGCTTCTGCTTTTCTTACTCTCTTTTCACAAACACTTTCTGAGCCTCTCTTAGTAAATCTTCCAAAGATCTTTCACTCCAACCATCTATCTTCTGTACCTTTCGCCTAATATCAGGTCATGCTTTAGTCACAAAATAAACTTTCAGAAGACCTTGTGCTACAGGATCTTCAGGATTCATACCCGAATATTTTCTCATTTGATCTCTCAGTCGCTGTAAAAACACTGAGGGTGTCTCATCTTTTTCCTGCTCAATCTCAAAGGCTTTAGTAAAGTTTAGGAGCAGCCTCCTTTATACCTTCTATGATTAGGTTTCTTAAATCTCCCATGTTAAAACAGGCTGTTTCTGCTAGTTGGGGTAGCAAGTATTGTGATCAATTGCTCGCAGAATCTTTTCCTTTAGGCTTTGCACATAGATTTTCAAGCTATCAGGAAGACCCCCTAATCAGTGTTTTAAGGTGGACCGGATATACAGGAGCAGCAAGGGGAATGCCCTGCCCCCATGGCTCATACATGCTTGAATACACACAGCCTTTTTGCACTGATTCTGCCAGCCCAGATAATTTAATGGAGCCAGCAGTTTTTCACCCAATCCTGTCCCTGGGGTAAGGGACAAGATCAGTGCATCTCAAGATTGCAAAACTTATCTATCCCCCAGGCCAGGGAAGAAGCATCATTAGAGATACTGACTGCCTTAGAGGCGGCCATCCTATAATTACGTACAAACTTCACAGGGGCAATACATCCTGAGAGGGCCACACTGTAGTATCCAAATTTCCCCTGTTCACTCTCAGGAGGTCACACTGTAGTTACACAGTTCACGTTACCCATATCATACACTCTTTATTCTTTCATCGCCTAGACAGCTAGTCCCCTCAGTGGGCAATCATTAACCCCAAAGGACTGTCTGGCGGCTTACCGTGTAGCACTACCCTTGGGCTACCCATGGGATCAGACAGCTTGCTCTTCTTCTGTCCCATCATCTGGAGCGCACTCAGTCAACAATATATTCACTCGCTTCCCCTGGTTCGTGGCTCACGCCCTCGCGGGCAATGAGAACCGCACTACTGAGGGTCCGCACTCGCTTGGGGAATCCGAGCTGCCGGTCCCCCTCTCATGCACACACACACTCGCCGCGCTTCCAGGATCCCCGACCCAGACCGAACGGATTTCCCCCCCAGATACTCACGCGTCCTGCGTCTTCGTCCGGACCTTTGTGCACAAAGTTTATAGGGTCTGCCGGCCTCCTTTGCCTAATATCTTGGAATTTGGGTTCGTCGGTGCAATCGAGATGGGAAATGGGCTACCAAGGCCGCCAAACAACAGGCGGGGCACCTCCCTGATAAGACCAAGAGTCCCATCTCGTGAGTTGCATCCGAGTCACGGCACCAAATTGTTATAAATTTGAGACATACTCCAGTTGATAAAGCCAAACAACAATTTATTAATTAAGCAAGCCCGCAAGATATAGGCAAATATCAGCGCTGGGCGTCCGGAGGAGACCCTTGCTCCTGCAAACGGCACGCACCTCACCCTTCTGGAGTCCCCTTTTTATAGTCCTGTAGTTCCGGGTACACGTGGCATATTCCAGTGTTTTTCTGTAGCTGTGTAAGCTGGTAGTGGGGGTCGTCCTGGTCCCCCGTAGTCTTCCTCTACGTTGTGTTCTGTGTCTTATTTGGTTAAATCATTTAATCCTATCAGGATGTTGCTAGTGATAAAACAATGGTTCCCTTTTGACCTGGTTACCTATTCACAGCCATAGTCTACCACAGGCACCAACTCAGCAAGATCTGAAGTTCTTTCAGGGTGTTACTAGTGATGGAACAATGGTTCCCCTTTGCCCTAGTTGCTTATTTACAGTCATAGAAGGTTTGAGAACAATTACTTATTACATATGCTATTTTTCATGCAAATTATGGTGAAGTGAGACCTTGCGATTTGAAGAAACATAGGTCATTGCACTTATTTTGAGCTGGGTAGTTATATTATGGTGCCAAAAAAAGCTAAAAATAAGTGACATACAGACTGACCTCAAACACTGTTTCTGCTGGTTTGTAGTTAATGATTTATAACTTACAGACATGGGATCAAACAGTTAGAACAGAGTCAGAAGGAAGAAGAAACATCTTTCAAGTACTTCACTTCCATCGGAATCATAGAATGTGTGAGGTTGGAAGGGTCATTTAAAGGTCATCTAGTCCAGTCCCCCTGCAGTAGGCAGGGACACCTTTAACTAGATCGGATTGCTCAGAGCTTCATCAAGCCTGACCTTGAAGTCTCCAGGGATGAGGCCTCCACTAACTCTCTGGGAAACCTGTTTTAGTGTCTCATCACCCTCCTAATAAAGAACTTATAATGTCCAACCTAAACCTACCCTGCTCTAGTTTAAAACCATTGCCTCTGTTGCTACATGCCCTTATAAACAGTTCATCCCCAGCTTTCCTGCAGGTCCCCTTCAGGTACTGGACGGCTGCCATAAGGTCTTCCCAGAGCTTTCTTTTCTCCATTGTAGAAACCCACTAGGTTGGTCAAGCAGGGCTTGTCCTTGGTGAAGCCACTCTGGCTGTCTTGAATTGCCTCCCTGTCCTCCATGTGCCTTAGCAAAGCTTCTAGAAGAATCTATTCCATAATCTTCCCAGGCACAGAGGTGAGGCTGACAGGGCAATAGTTCCCAGGATTGCCCTTTGTACCCTTCTAAAAACCTGGCTGTAATTATTCCCTTCTTCCAGTCATGAGGGACTTCACCTGACTGCCATGACTTTTCAAGTATCATGGAGGGTGGCTTGGCAACTACATCAGCCAATTCCTTTGGGATTCCTGGGTGCATCTCATCATGTCCTATGCACTTGGGGATACTCAGGTTTCAAGGTCACGAACCTTGTCTTCACTTACAGTGTGACGGACTTTGTCCCCCAAGTTCCCATCTTGCATTCAAGAAAAGGCACTATACATTTAAACAGTGTTCCCAACACAAACCAGTACCTCTGCACAGCACTGCAGACAACCATGGGAAGACAGATCAATTCAGGTGCTCTGAATGCCTCTGCAGTACTTCTACTGCACAGCATGTTATTGCTTATTTTGGTGGCATTCCTCTGATTTTGTTAACTGCAGATAAATTGCAGAAAGATGCAGGGAATGAAATCATAGATATCTAGAAAGACATATTTCTATAGACATCAAAATGATGTGCTGGGTGCAAGGGAATAAAATTAGGCTAAAAATAGTGTGCCATATGAAAAGAGTTTTCATTTTAAAAAATTGGAAGTTTGATAACAGGAAAATGTTCTAATTTTTATTTCACGAACTGCTTCTTTTCCCCAAAACTCACAACACAAAAAAGAAGCAATTTCAAGCGAAATATTCCAGAAGTATCTTTGAAATTACTATTATGACATTTCCCTTAATACGGAAAAAAACTCAAAATTCAGCAATTTCGCAATTACATTAGTTTAAAATATAGCAAAAGTTGTCTTTCTATTCCACCTAAGAATGATTTCTAGTAACATCAGCAAACACACTATTTGTCTAGCCTTACTTAGGGGTTAATTTTTTGAGTTGAAGGCAAAGAATTTAATCTCTTTTGCTTGCAACTCACATTAGGAATATTACTTCTGAATTCCACAGGGTTGTTCTATATGTGGACATCAGTGAGTGCTTGGCAATGGTAACGAGGTATGAGGAACTGTGAGTCAGCTGGGAGTAACCCAATCTAAAAATTAGTTTCTATGTGAAAATGTCGAGAAGATAATTAAGTTTTCAACATTCATCAATGTAATCATGCTGATCTCTTATGTCCTGTGTATGTTGCCAGTTATTTGAGAGGTATTTTCATTCCTCTAAATATTGCAAATCATGATAAAATGCTTCTTGTGGGAAACAAAGCAATCCTTTCAAAGAAGATATTAAGCAGCTCAGCCGGCAATGCAACACGTAGCAAACCACTACTGGGTCGTATACAGGCAATGATACAGAATGACCTCATGGGATAAGACCACGGGTATTTCTGGGAGGACTGTGATTTAGGATTTGACAGGCACAGGCTATGCTGCTTGCTGACTTTGGCATTACTTTTATGGCATGTTGTGCCAGAACAGCTGCAATGCTGATGAACTTGTCTGAACATGCAAACAGATACCACTTACCCTATTATGCTAATTTATGGTGACCGTTTTTTAATTTTCTTATCTATGGGATGAAGAAAGAATATTCTATCAAGAGCCCTAGCTGATTATCCACAACAACTCATGAGTATTGCTTACTAGACAAACCCACAACACTCAGTCAAGTGGTAACCTATCAGCTGGGAGAAAAAAATACTAATTTTGTGTGAAATATTAATTTTCTCTTTGCTATTCTTCTTGTCTTCTGTCCTCCTTCTTATGCTAGTTGCCTTAAGAGTAGATCACCATTCCAAACTGTTACCATACCTTATCTTTTTCTAGACAGAACACTCACATTTCATAGGCCTAATACTGCTTTTATAAGCCTAGAGATTGTGTTAGCAAACTTCATGAAGAGTAAGTCAATAAATGGAGGAGGTCAATAAATATACCTATGACACATTCATTGACACATTTTTGTTGCTTCCTAAAATTTGATACTGAAACCACAGGTATTGTTCAGGCTCACAAAATGTGTACTCGCCTCTGAGCTTCCATTATATACTTGCTAAAAGTCTTTAACCATGCTGTATAGCCTTAATTAAATACTGATGTGTTTAAAGGTCCCAGTAGCACAATCTAACCTTTCTATTGCCTCCTCTGCTTAATTTAGGGATAGTTTCTGTCCTTAAACTGGTTTCACAATGATGAAATAGCACAAAAGCTCTTGTACTTTGAAAGAAAAAAATCACCACAATAAACTGCAGTTTCATGCTCATTTATTCTAAACTTAAATGTTCCCATTATGAGCAAAATGACACAAGAAGACACATGAATGTGCAAAAATATGGTTTATATCATGTGAGTCTCATTTTTATTTTAATTTTATTATAATGTCTATCATTTCATGTCTATAGTCACTGCCTCTTGTGCAAAACTGCATGTATGCGAGTGAGTAAAAAATTACAATGCTTTAAAATAAAACAAGAGAACTGATTTTGCCAAAGGATTTGTAGGTATGAATCATGTGAGCAGCTCTAAACCTCCATCACCGGCAAGCAATACCTCTCCTGACTGGAATGATACTTATATAAGTTCACCAACACACACAGATTTTTGTATTCTAATCAATGAGACTTACTGGACATGAAAGATAATGATACTAATAATCATTAATAATATAAATTCTGACTGTAGCCAGTGAGAGGACAGTGACAGACATCCCAAAAAGCCTGATTCAGTGTCCATGTATCTACTTCTGGAGTACTAGTATGGTTCAGCTGTAGTGATCAGTTCATGGTAGCATTGGGGAGCACAGAGGATATTAAGCCCTGACAATAATAGGGAATCATGAAGCTGACAGAAGCTACAGAATGCTTTACATACATGTTTTGCCCATTCCTAAAAAAAACAAACAAAAAATCCCCCAACCAACCAACCAACCAACCAAACACACAAGAAGAAACTGTGGGTAACATGATACGATTCAAGTAACTTCTGCATACCTCAGAAGTGATGATGTGCCATAGGAAAAGAGCTCGAGTATCATTCCCCTGCTACTGATCTTTTCATCCAAGAAACCCAGGAAAAGAAAAAAGGTTTCTTTATAACCTGAAAGAAAACAAGTGCTTTTATTGTTATTAACTGTAGTTAGTCATACTATCTTTGGGTGATGGCTTTGACTCTCAGTCAGATGTGCTTGAGTGTCCATAGAGGCTCTTTTTGCACAAAATGGAATTGAAATGCACTGCCGTGATGAATTGAAAATATTAGAGACTAGCAAGAGTACTGATTAAAGAATAATGAACAAAATTCCAGAAAAGGGTCCAAAGGACAGATACATCCAGCTGTAATATTAAACCAAGCTATCTTTCACTGCTACCACATGCCAGAGGTGTGGAATAGGTAAAATTATGTAGTGAGGGAGTGATGACAGGTCTGTATCCATACATCATTGCTATTGAATTGCATATGTGCACCTTTTATTTATTTAGGTATTTTTGCTATTACTCTTGGATGTGTTTCAGCAAGTTAGAATTTCTAATTGACCTAATGGAAACACTCTAAAAAGAAAAAAAAAAAAAAAGAAAAAATCTTTTCTGAGAATATTACTGATTTCTTTTGGTTTTCATATAAGAAACAAAAAAATGCTGTCTTTTGGAATTATAATGCAGTAGGGATAATAAAAGAAATCTGTAGCTTAGTCTACTAATACTCAAAGTGTTACCCTCCTTGTTTTATTTGGTTTGTTAGTTCAATGTGACATTAATTTAGAAGATTATGCAACTTTAATATTTTTACACATCTCTTTTTTCAGTCACTGTTAAAGACATTGAGTCAGCATTTCTGTTTTCAGTTCTGTTATTCAAGGATCAAAATGGCAAAAAAAAAAAAGAAATAAAATACCCCAAAGTCCATAATTTTAAACAATAAATAGTAGGAAAAAAACCCCAAACCCAACAGTACCAAAATCTCAATAATGGATTGAGGAAGATATTGGTACAGTAGACATTTTTCCTGTCTGACAGACAAAAAATTTCATGATGATCATTTGGTGGTGGGAGGACCTATGTTCTCAAAAGTCCTAAATTAGTTAATTGCCAAATGTATCTGACTTCCCAAGATCATAATTTTCCCATGTTTTCCCATTTCAATTCTTATTCAGCTGTTAATATTTGTCAATGGGAAGTGATGTTATGTGGTTTGAAAGAGACTTGCAGATGCCATGAATAAAATTTGGGTCGTCCAGATGATTGACATTTCCCCTTTCAATGGTTTTGATCTCTGGTAAAAGCATCCTGAATTTAGCAACACAAGTCAGCTTTTATCCTGGAAACTAACAGCCACTGCAGTTCTTAGTAAGACATCTTGAGTACAGGGCATTACTATATGCATGTGGCTTCCAAAAGGGATCTTGCATACATCTGGCTGAGTAGAGGCTTGGTGTCTGTGACTAGGCATTCTAGACTCCAGTAGAGGTAGATCATGGTACCTTGGTACAACAAGGTGCTTTGAGTAAAAGGATGAGATCACTTTATCTGACAAATAGGAAAATATTTTCATTAGGCTTTGAAATTGCTGATGTTGAATCTTATTATGGTTCTCTTTCAATTCTCTCTTTCTGAAGTTACTTTACTCTTACACAAGTTCTTCATGTTTCCAAATTGTTTATCAAGATGAGAACCATCCCCCAGAACCATATTATGACCTTTAACATATACAGAAATTTACCATTTATCACAGGTTTTGTTTTCCCTCCCTTAGTCAATTTTTTCATGAGATTGTGTTGTGGAATTCTCACAAAGGCCTCAATTAGTTTAAATGGAAAAAAAAAATAAATTGCTTCCATGAAATAGATTTTGAGCACAGAAACAGTCACAGTCCTCCTGTTAGAGATCCTCCTACTATATTGTCAGATTTTTACAGGCAGAGGGAAGCTTCAGAAATACCCCCCCTGAAAAACAAGTTGCACAGGTATGACTAAGGAGCACCCAGTAATTGTATAAAGAAGGCTTTTGTTTTTTAAAATACAGTAATTGCCCATTCACGGGTGATGATTAGTCAGGAGAGACAGGTGCTGGGGAATTAGAGGAGATGCATGACTTTTGAGGCATGACAACTGTATGGAGGGACTAAGATCTCTAATATCTTAAAAAAGCACTAAGTACCAGTCAGTGTTCTTGGCTTGTAGAAAATACATTTTTAGGACCTTTACCAAAAAAATCCCATATATCTTTTCTTTACAATCCTGTAAAAACAAAAAAATCTGTAACTGTGGGTGCATGGTGATTTTATCTTGAAGCCTTTCAACTGATGAAGAAAGAATTACAAGTACAATTAAAATAAACATTACTATCAGAAAAACTATGATATTTTAGGAAAAACTAAAATTTCCTAGAACCTCTTACAATTACAATATGGTCAGCTGATACAATCCACAAAACATTTCATTTTCATCTACACTCAAATATTTTCGATAATGCCCTGTGATTAAAATCATAAAAAACACACCCAGACGGTCTGAAGACTGTCTGAGTGACAGCAGGTCAAGTCAGGTGGCCACAGTCAGAAGCAACATGGCAAAGACAGATTATGAAACAGTAAAGAAATCTTGACTCCAGTATAATTTGAGTTAACTTTTTGGAGGTCTCATGGTTGTTTGTATATTTTATCTTATAAATTGGAGGCATGAAGTTCAAAGTCATTTATATAATATTGAGGCCTGAGTTGAATATTGGATATTAGCGGAATTATATGGTTAATAAACCCCTAAATACTATGTGGTCTTCTAACCAAAACATCAAATAAGGTCTTGCTCATTATTTTATTTTCAAATTAGTGAAAACATTTCCTTCATTGCTGCCTACTGCAAGCAACACTGGGGTTTGTGTAATTTTTGTCCTTGCCATTGCTAGATTCAGGGACAAAGAAATACACTTTTTATCTGGGGCTTATTATCATACATAGGAAAAAAACATAAATATGCTTTGTTCTTGCTACTGCCATGTGGACAAAGATGAATGCATTTTTTGGCTAGCTTTGCTGCTGTTGCCAAGAAGAGATGAATATTATCTTATCTTTTTTGTTTTGCTTAACAAAATCCTGCCCCAAGGTGAAGGCAAGGCCAAGGGCAGACAAATATTTCATATGGAAAAGAAAGATAAGTAAATATTCACCACAGGGATGTTTGCTCCTGCATGGAAATGCTAGTGAGAATCATGTGAAGAAGAGAAGCATGTTTACATCTTTTTGATTCACTCTTTAACATAGCATTCTCCTTAGGAGCATTGGAACCGTTTTCCACTATCTGGAAACATCCTGTAAAGCATTCCTGCTCTGTGCTGCGATAGTGCCACTGCCCTTTGTGCACAAAGACTGCTTAAAATACTGGCTACATTATGCCAGATACAAGAACTTCATTATGTTATTGAGGAAAAAGGAAAACAGTTAATATTGTGTTCAAAGGAATATTCTATCTTTCCCACTGAGCTTAGCAGTCCAAAAGTTCACGTTTTAGGAGTCCAAAGCTGCAGCCTTTGTTCATCCAAATGACTTAAATGGAGAGCAAAATTGCTTTTAACTGGACTTGAAGATGAAATTCTTATCAGCTCCTTGATAAGAATGATACAAAGATAGTTTTCAAAAACTGTTACATGGACAGGAAAGGTCAAATTCAGAACTGCATCTGAATTTTTTGTCTCTGGTGCTCGGTTTGTGTGTGTTAGTGAAGAGAACGTTTGCAAGGACTTAAAATGCTGTCAGAGTTTATCTCAGGATTTTATGCCACTGCTGGTCCAAATTCTGCAATATACCCGTGGACCTTCCAGTGCAAATCAGTCTGTACATGTATATGTATACGTGTCTGTATATAGAATATGCATTGTATCTCTGTGCCTGTGTTCCCCTTCACTGGGCCCTCAGATGTTTATCAGAATGGGTTCCAGAACTGCTCAAACATGACTTGACTTCTCTTTGTAAGGACTTTGCTTTGAGGCGATTCGACATCCCCTCTCTGACCATGACTTTTACGTAAACCACCTCCGCTGGACCATCACCGCTCTGATTGATGAGTTTGACTTTAGGTCTTTTTTGAGTGTTTGTTTTGGTACATAAAGCTTTCCAAATGTACCTGAGGCTTTGTTACTGTGATTTGAAGTTACAATTTATCAACATCCCAAACAGCACGCTAAGACTTAGAATTCCTACTTATCAATTTAGTAAAGATCCTGTCTTTAAAAAGAACCTTTTTCGAACTTATATTTATTACGGCTGCAAAACTAGCCAATTGAAAGCAGTTTATAGAACTTCTATTCAGCTTCAATAACAGTAGTGTTAAAATAACACCTTGATAGCAAATAACTTCTATAATTCCCTTATAAGTAAGAAGTGAGAAAACCAAGCTGTTACAAGCCATTATTGTCAAACATATTTTCAGAATATACTTAGCTCACCCAGTTATTTGAATTTTTTACACCTAAATGTTAAGGGCTCTGCTTTGAAAACAGTGCACGTTGCTTATTTAAAATAAATAAATATATAAATAGACTGATGGTATTTACAGCTACATTATGACAATCACTGCTGGCAGCTTAACTTAGATTTATGCAAAGTTTATGCACATACGACTTTAATATTTCTAGAAGAAAGGAACTAAAAATAAATGGAATTTCCACACTAATCAAACCATTACTATATTTTGGTGGCAACATTTCAAGTATTATTACTGCCACATTTCCAAAAGGTCATAAAATTAATGTAACCTTTTTCAAGAAAGAAAACACAGTAAAAATGATGAATATCAAAGGGATAAGATAAGTAATGGTAGACAAATGTTCAACACATTAAAATCTAGACAGTGTAGTAATCTATGACCTGTTTTACTGTTCCACATGAGGGAATCTCCTGTAACTGAACTCTATTTAATCTCACTAAAGCTCTGTAAAAACCCTGAAGTCTGCTCATATGTTACCAAATGGTAGGTGGATACTGTGCAAACACTCAACAGATGAAAACTGACTTCTTAATGACACCATCAGACATATGAAAATTTACACCAGCAGGAAATAGTGAAACATATTTTCAACTATTCTTTACTAATTGTGTATGAATAACACAACACTGTCTCAAAAAGTAGAATTACAGGAAAATCTCACATAGTTTCACAAGGCAGATCTTATTTCCATTATCAGTATTTTCAGGTAAAGAAAACACAAAAGTAATAAACCTGTAAATTTCATCAATATCGTTTCCTAGAGGACTTTGCATTATGGGAAAGCTTGTTTGAATTTCTTCTTTTTTATTTATTTTTTATTTCTTCCAAAGATGATATGTCAGGAGCACAGAAATTTATTAAAGTAGTTCTGGAAGATAAACTTACTAAAGAAAGTTTCCAAAGTTGTGAAGCTCTTTTTAGCCTTTCTTGGGGTCATTTATATATTTTTGGTTAACTTTTATACAAATTTGATTTAAACTTAGAATTTCAATTGGCTAAACCCAAGAAATTTCAATAGTGATTTGAACACTTTTGTTTGTTAAGTTTCACATAAATTACAGTAAACCCAGAGATTTTTTCCCAAAACTGAAAAACTTCAACTCAGCAAGCACAGAAAAATATTCCTTAGTTCTTGTTAATTTTTAGTGGAAGTAGAGCCCTCATTCCTTGTCGAATCGATCTATCACCGCTATTCCTGTCCTTTTGTGAAAGCCAAGTTATTCTGAGAAATTAGCAGGTTTTCTTTTTGTTTAATATTGCATTAAATGCTTAACATATATTTAAAAAGAAAATTGTTAGGTGATGCTTCTACCTGGCTTCTACTCCTAAGTTCTGAATCAATCACTGTATAGGATGTGAGATGTTCTGGGGCATCTCAAATGGCAAGAGAAGGGTGTCGGTGGCCAACTGAATCAAGTACTGAAGTCTCAGAAACATTTAAAATTTAAGATAAATTCTGAAAACATAAGTCAATTTTTTATGTCATTGTAAATGAAAGGAATGCACACAATATTTTGTGAAATTAATTTTCAAATAATGGGGGTAGGGTGGAAAAAAAGCGATGCTGCTAATCACTGACAAAGGAAGTGCAGTGAGCACTTCCAATAAATTATTAGATCTTCCAGTTTAGATTTTAGTCTTAAGCAAAGCCTGTCTCAAGTAAACCCATCTTTTTTCTATTTATGAATAATAAGTCTAAATCAAATGAAAACCTGTTCCAAATGGATAAAACCCAAAAAATATTTCAAAGTAATTACTCTGAGCTAATCAGATTTGATCTGTAATCTGGAATACTGTCTACTTGTTACAGATATTCTCCTCTCATTGAGCTAACTCTACCACAGTGAAAAAGTTATGAAAACTAGGTTAACACTAAGGACAAAATGGCTTTCAACCCTGAATAGCAGCTAATCTTTCAGCCATACATCAGATTGGATACTATCAGCAAAATAATTATTTAATTAAAAGAATTTGTGTAGCTTTTAACAGCAACTCAAAACCCCAAGTTTCACACTGCCTGAAATAAAGGCAACAAAATAAAGTGCCTAGTTTCTAGTAAAGAGAGTATTCTGTCACTGACACAATGCATTTCAGTAACTTTTAGGGCTTAACCTTCACCCTATACTGTACCACAGCGTAGTGAAACACATAGATATACAGAAATGTGGCTAGCTGAGAAAAAACAAACCCTTTTCCAGAAAACTAAGCTTTAAATAGCTTCTTACTCTAGAAGCCACAGAAATGCATGAATCAGACTAATATATGCATAATGGACTAAAATTCATGTGTATTCACTCTGCAGAGTTACATTGTGTGTACCCAAACAGTCTTTGAGACAGAAGTATCAATGTAATTTAAGGAAGTTTCCCATTTACTGTGTTTTGTTTTGCATTGTGAAGACTTCCTAGAAAGTTTAAACTGGATTTTTGTAACAGGGGTTTTTTATATTAAACTGAAGTAGAAGATGGAACCACGTAATGCACTCCAGCTGCAAACAGGCATTGGGTCTTTGGAACCAGGCTACAGGTAGTCTGAATATAAACAAAATAAAATGTTATGTGTATTGTGTGAAGACCATACGTGTAAGTATGAATTTTAGGAACATCTTGAGAAACCTAAAAAAAGTTAGCGATACTGTCATATTAAGGTCTAATATTTGAACTAGTCTGAAGCCAAGTGTAACTACTGCATTCCCAATGTCATAAAACAATTTTTTAAGTTGATAGTTCACAAAATGTCAGATCTTGAGTTTTTTTATTAACCTATGAGTAATGTTCTCTCTTGTATCCCTGCCCAATGTCATTGAGAGCAGAGGATTCCAGTTAGGGAAGGAATATGCCAAGGTGGTGGCTTAATCAAATTATAATTATTTAAAAACTGCTCAGAAGCTTGAAACTGTAGAAAACATTTCTATGGAATTACTGAACACAATTCATATAAGACAAAATGAGTGATAAATACTTCTCAATTAACTAAAAGAACAAGTCCATATCATTTGTGCAACAAATATATATGTAAATATATTTACATTTAAAGATACCAAACTGGATACATTAAAATGGTTAAAAGATTTGATTCCGTCTCAGTTCTTACCTATGTGGGTATTTGTTTTTCTTAATGGCTATGAAAGAAAATACTGGAACTGAGTTCATATATGATAAATTAGATTCTAAATAAATAAGAACTGGGTTTAAACTTCTATCTGATTTCCTGAATTCTTGAGGAACATGAAACATTAACTGTGCATTATTGATTCAACAAGGAAGTGCAATCATTCAAAATCTATAGACCTGCATATATCCAGTGAAGTATCTTGCTCACTACCTTCAAAAGGAAATGAATGAATATAGAGTAGTTTCTAAACCTCAGACTAATTCTATGAATGAATGTCCAGAAGTTAAGCCAGTCTTCACCGGAGAGTCTAAACATCTTCCTACAAACACACAAGAGGGCATGAATGTTCATGAAGCAAACACTCACATAAGAAAGGGATATTTAACAGTGCTTGGGATTCTTCTGAGATTCATGCATTCACTTCCAGATCTCCCTGTGTTTTCTCTGGAAGTCTCTTTATGTTGGAGAACTATGTAGTTGATAGCTAAGGGAAGGTCTTACTGCAGGCATGTCTTTCATATCTGAGAATGAAATGAGTACAGAGACTGGAAAATATGTAATCTCTCTAGATAGGGCAAAAGAAGGTGGGGGGGGGAAGTCCTTGACTTCAAGAGCCTTAGTAAATGATCACTTGCAAAGCAAGATATGCGTACAAGATAGCTCAAAAGAAATTGGTTATTGGTCAGTAACTTTCCCTTTCTTTGTTATCAGTGCACTTTTCAACTGGGAATAACCAAGAGGAGATGCTGACTCTAGCTATATTGCTTTAGCATTCTTTTAGTACTGATGCAGTGTCACTTTTGAAGTCATTCCAGGCTAAAATAAGCACCCAACTTCTCTGGCTTGGAAAAACTGGCTCCACCATCTTCATCTTGTACCTGAGCTGGGATTTATGTAGCTTTTGGCAAGCACAAACGAGGCTTCTCACCCAAATACCTGAACATATATTTAAGCCAATCACATGCACACATACACACATATTTGTCAAATACCATTGATTTTACTGGCTCATTGTACAAAAAGATATATAAAATTTGGTTTCATATCATTTTACTTATTTTCATGCTGTGTGTATAAGAATCCACTATTTTAAAATATTTCTCACTTCAGAATATATTCTTCATGACATTTATGCTTGTCCACCTCTCCTCAGATATAATATAAACATGATAAATTTCCCATATCCATTATTTGCAAACCTGTATAACTTGTACTAATCTTATACACTTAGCTAAAAAGTTCTGATTTAGAAAGTTGAGGTTTCTTGGGAATTGTTTTACTGCTGACCTATTGCCTAGTGAGAATCTATGCTAAGGGGTGCCAGAGTGACCATCCATTTTTTGTTCATGCTGATTCAAACACTTTAATGTGCATTATTTTACTTCTAGAGCTCACTGGGGTTCAACTACCACTGTTGAACATCTAATCTGCACACTTGATGATTTCATTATCAGTAATTTGTACACAACTATGACCTTCAGTTTTACATCAGTATTCTCTAATGATTTATTTTTAAAATACATTTTGTAGTTTCTAGAAGATTCTGGGAAGCAGTGATCAAAAAGGGAGTGTAAATGCTCCCATAGAAAGGCTCATCTGCTACAGCTTTTAAAAACAGTATCTCCTCCAAGTCCACAGTGTACCTACTACAGGTGCTGCACTTTGAAACTGGGAAAACATAGGTAAAATTCAGTGTATAATACATGATATTTTAAAATATGAAGCAAATCTATACTTCTTTAAGATTAAGATTTGAACATAAATGATGTCTGCAATACATTACGCATATTTGTGAGTTCTAAATGACATGTTAACAAGGCCTGAAGAACATATATATACTTATATGTGTTGGTGTAAACTATTTTGAGCAAGCAGAAATCTCTACATTGTTGATGATAACCAATCAAAACTGATCAATTCAGAGCAGAAACTGTGGTTCTGATGAAGGGATTGTCGTGGTTTCACCCCGGCTGAGAGCTGAGATCCACGCAGCTGCCTGCTCTTTAAAGGAAAAGAGGAGGGGGAGAGGTGTGTGGCGGGGGTGAGGAAAGGGAAGGGAGAAGGAAGGGGCAAATAACAACCCAACACCAAGAAACCAAAAGCCCGTGGGTTGGGATAAGGAGAGTTTACTAGAATAGCAGAAAGATAAAATATAACAAAGCTAACAGGACTTTAGAGCAAAAATATATGAAGCTGTTGATACCCAATGCAGTGTCTCACCCAACCCACAGCTCAGGCCGTGCCACCCAGAGCCGTCCCGGAACCTGATCATCCCCCAAAAACCGCGCATCCTGGAGCCGCCCCGCTCCTCCTCCCATCAGCCCCCCTTTATACTGAGCAGGACGTAATTGTCATGGAATACTCTCTTTGGCCAATTTGGGTCACCTATCCTGGCTTTGTCCCCTCCTTTCTCATTAATAGAGAAATATGAAGAGCTGAGAAAGTCCTTGACTGCTTGACCGCAACTAAAAACATCAGGGTGTTATCAGCACTGTTTTCATTTTAACTCTCAAACACAGCATTCCATCCGCTGCTACAAATGAAGTGAACTCCATCCTGACTGAAACCAGGACAGGGATTTAAAAAATGGGAAATTTAACTACAAAACTGTAGAATTTTTATATCACAGATTGTACCAGGAAAATGAAGGTTATCAACTGCTGTTCCAATTAATACTGTACTCCCTATGGGATGAACATGTGCAGAGGACCCAAAAGTTCTCTGTGGTACAGCATTAATCTTCTACATGCAGTACAGCTAATGTTGACAGAGCTGTGGCTGTTGTCAGGCCTACTGATGACTTTTGAGTTTTTGACTTCAGCTGCCTTCTAGTGATTTGCTCTCTGAAGATAAGTTTGATGAGGAAAAGATAAAAAGTCATCAGCAGCTTTAGTTTACAGAGACAGAAACAATGCTGAGTAATTACAGCTTATTTTTCTCTAAGAATGTTTTGAGAAATCATATTCCTAAATAATTTCAGAAAATTAGGTAGAAATTTAAAGTTTCTTCAATAATTAGGAATTAGGAGAAGAAAACACTACAAAAGCTGATAGAAAGAAATCCAAAGTAGGATCACAACTAGAATAGTTTGGGTTGGAAGTGACCTCTGAATATCATCTGGTCTAATCCCTCTGCAATGAGCAGGGACATCTCAAGTCAATCAGGTTGATTAGAGCCCTGTTCAGTTATTCAGCTGTGGTTTGTTTCAGATTTAAGGATAGGAGAATAAACCAGAAGAGATTCACACTGTTAGGCCAAAACCATTGAATAGTGCAGGTCATGGGTTCATTCAAAATGTGTTTTTTAGGAAGACACATATCAGACCACGATAAATACAGAAAATCTTCTATGCCATAAAAAGAACTGCTCAATCATTTTGATATTCTGGACAACTTCCTTTTCCATGGTTCTAGTGAACCATGGAATTCTGATTCTATTATTAGCAAGAAATTGGTAACAATCGTTTGTACCCTTACATCTGAAATTTTATTTTGTGGATAAAAGCTGAACTACTTTTTTCTACATAGCTAAGAAAGGAAGAAGTGAATAAACAAGCAACTAAATCAAGGAAGAGCAAAGAGAGAGATAAAAGAAGGGAAGCATTGGGACAATCCAAAGGACCTGAATTTCCCTGCATGGAAATCATAAATGTCTTAAAGAATTGGATAAAACTTGGATAGAAAAAAGGTAAAGATAAATTAATGAAGTTTAGGTGATGTCCAAGAAACATTTAGGATGGGTGACAGGTTTCTCAGACCAAACACCTCGCTTAGTATACATGAAAGCATTCCCCAAAATCTATTCTGCATTTATTCTCATTATTCAAATGCCTGAGTTGGAAACAGACACTCCACAGCTCTGTGCAGTAATCACTTGCAACAACCATCATCAGAATTGCAAGAAAATGCATTTCTCCTTCAGTAACAGCTGTGGGAGAGATCAAGGATTATCCTCCTAGATTTAGACCATGTCCACACCAGCACTAGTGTGTTACTAGTTACACAGCCCCAGCTAGGCAAGCGTTTGTGCATCTGGAGATGGCAGACTAACGCAGAGCTCAGAGTGTCAATTTATCCTGTGTGAAATGACCGGGGGAGGGAGACATAATGAACAGCTGCATTGAGCTGAGAAGCGTAGGAGAAGGTGAATGAAAAATAGGAAGATAAGGAATAAAGTGAGAAATAAGAAAGGATAGAAAATGAAAGGACTGTGTTCATATGTAGAAAATGTGTGCAAAGTCACTTGCCATTAAACACAGTAAAAATGAGAAGGGATGTCATTGTCCATCTGACTCCATTTATCTGATAATCAACACTTTTTATACTCGTAATCCTGAACTCTCATTTTAAACCCACATTAATGAGATGATCAGGCATTTCTACAACTGCCTTATGAACCTTGCCAAAGAGAACTCATTTTCTCAGATCATTTGCTGCAGTATCAGTCCATCGTCTCATCCTGACCAGACTGTCTCACCTGTTAGTATAAAATTATGCAGACATAGAAATTAAAGTGCTTTGACATTCCAGTACTCTATTTTTTTTTTTTTTTTGACTGAGGAATCTTTGGTCAGTAACCAAATCAGCAGTTTCAAAATATTAGCATTTACCCATTTTAACACACCTAAATTTTCTTTAACCAATCACATAGTTTCATATGTACCCAGGTGTGACTTGTTATGCTCTTCAACATCTTAGAGTTCTGTCTTAATACTTTCTTGTTAAGCTCTTCTTCAACTTTAAAAGATGCTCCTCTGCCACCGTGAGAGTCAGCAAATTACAACCGGTCTTGCTCTGCATCCTTGGAGAAGGCTATGAAGACATCAGTCCTTTTGAATCTGTCATCCTTTGTGATTCCTCTTCTTGTCTAATGTGTTATTCACCTTCACAATTATCTTTCATTCCCTTAAATTAGCTTTTTCCATATGATGTTTTCTTTAAATATGAACTATAATCATTGTCTGGAAATTGTGCTTTTGGGAGATTTCTTTTTTCCCAACTTGTTCCTTTCCACATTTTTTAATATAGAGAAAACATGGATTTGCCTCTCTCTGAAAAGAAATCAACAGGACCTTAGGAAACATTAAAGCCAAAAAAGAGTACTAATTGCCAAAAAAGAACTGCTATAAAATTGCAGTGTTGCCACATTTAGGTAAAGGATATTTGTTGCTAAAAACCAAGAACATTACTGTAGTGCAGGGGGCCAAATGCTTGGGATGATTTATCCAAGTCTCCTTCATTATATTACATTTTAAGTTCATGTCTGTGTGTAATCCTGGTTTTAGTTCTGGAAAAGCAAAGCGTCCCTGAAGCTTAATATAGAGGCTGACTTCATAGCATATGCTAATGCCATTTGTGCATCTCTACTCTGAACAGTGGTATAAGCTTGTGTATTAGGTAACTGTTACTATTTTAGTAAAGTGGGATTTATTGTTATAGGTTAACGACATTAAAGAACAATGGTAAATTTATTTCATATATCCCAATTTTAATATCATATACTCAATGAGTTCTATTATTTCTATTTTGAGGTGCAATGTGTTGCTTTTGCTTCCTTTCAGCTTTGTTGTATTGATATCATTAAGTATAATCTTACTTGTTTATAGAAAACTGATATAGCTCGATGTCAGAGAAGGTGGAGTATCTGTACTTTGGATCTTAAAACGTTGTGAAATTTAATACATGTATAGATGAACTTGATTGTGAATACATAAGAAGGCAACTGAACTTTGGTTCCCATCTGTAGCCTACAAGGATGCATCATCACATAAAGGAGATGCATGACTTGGCAGAGTGATGCTGTACCAGATCTCACATAAACCTGCTACAACAGGTCAAGGCACTATCATACCATCCTGCTTACCTTGGTAGAGTTCTCAATCCAGTGCAAAATAAAATCAGATGATTTGCATGTTCCATTACAAATTCAGTTCTCACACTTGCACTAGCTCCAGTCCTCCTATATACAATTTTACTGAAATGTTCAGGACAGTTGAGTTCAGACAAATCCATATCCATAGAGAGGCTTCCTTTGTCCTGAACTACCATAGTCCCATGAACCTCAACAGGCTTGAAATATTTAAAGCCACTACAATTTCCATCAATGGAAAAAAAATGTCAAAGAAGGTCTTAAGGTGTGCAGAACCAGTCCTGTAAAATAGTGTTCCAATAGACTGGATTAGAGTCCAGTTTGGACTGTACTCTTGGAGAGAGATGGAGACAAAGAATCCTTCATTTGCTGTTATTTCAAGAAGTGAACCAGAGAGTAGACCAGTTTCATTCCTCTTTAATTGCCCAGGTATTAGGATTGACTAGCCCATCAGATAAAGAGCATTTCAAAAATGTATATTGGGGTACATTACTGCTGCACTCCCAAATCCTCTGGAAGCTACCTTGAGCTTTCAAGCAGAATAACTCAGACCACCAAAATGAGCTCTCTGTTACTCACAGTCTATAACAGACTTCACTTCCCTCATAAGCCACCTCTATTCATCTCATTGTAATACTCAAAAGCATATTAATCTATTGCCATTTTCCAAATTAATAGCATATTTTTAGTGTAAAACAATCCTAGATTGTTTCCTTTCTCTCTTTTGTGGAAAAACAAGCACAGCAAAAATACCCCAGCAAACAAACAGCCCAAAACAAAACAGAACCCAAAACAGACAGACCCCTTCCCTGCTCACACCCCCCCCCCCCCAAAATAAACACTCCAAAACCTCCAGGGGTTTTCAAAATACTTTTTAAAATCAATTCTGACTCTTCAGACAGAAGTTCTTAGTTAAATTCTGAAAACTAAAACCAGCAAGAAATCTCATAACATTATAAATCAGCCCTCTGACCTTTTAAGTTTAATGTATCAGCTTTGCTGTGACTTTAATTTCACTGCCTTATATCTGACTAAACTTTAGATCAGAGGGACATGTTACAGAGCCCTACACAGTATATACCTATAAAATAAAAATATGTTTTATTTCTATATATAAAATATTTAATTACCTGGTAGCATCTGATTGTTGGGGAGTTGGGACCTGTCATTTTATAGCTATTGGATTGTTTCCTATAGGTTTTTCTCCTGGTTTTGTTATCTGCTTGTTAACATTTAAATGTTGAGGCCCTTTCAAGCACAAACTTTTCCTCCTCCCTTACATTTTAGTCATTCCTTCCTCTCTACAGTCAGCTCTTTTCAGAGACAGATTGAGTTTTATGTTTCTGATTTGACCAGGCACCAAATTAAGATCAGCACATGGCTTGGGGTTCAGGGAGAGGCATCAGGTATTGAATCATCTGTATGACTGGCAGGTAAAGTCACTCCCCCACAAGGCAACCTGTCTTCCCCAGAGGGTGGCTCAAAGCTTTCATTACAAAATATTGGCCATTTTCTTCCGTTACTTAAATGATCATCTCCCCTCCCACATACACTCTGAAAGATAATTTCCAGAGGTCTAGTTATTTCAAATCTGTTTAAAATTCACAGGAGAAAACAATGCCTGCCATACTTAAAGCAAATACACATCCTGAAAAGCTGCTGCAACCAGTCCAGTGGGTTTTTTCATAATTTTATTTATTTGAAATATGTTGATACATACATAAAGATGCATGAATTATTATGAATCCATATATTTTGAGTAGATTTTGCATTACAGAATATTAAAAAAAAATCATATTCTTAGTACCACACTAGTCTCATTTCCCAGTTAAGAGAACAACAACAAACTTGCCAAAGCTAGGAAAAGTTTCTAAATGAGCTAGGAATCAAATTTTGCAGTTTTACTTCTGGTAGCTGAAGCATGTCACAATTTTCTCCAAAACCAGCACTTACCAGGGCTGTTCCACAGGTCAGATATGCTATATGGTACAGTTCAATCTGAGCCCTATTAATATGGGAGTGATGGCAAAGGGGCAGGGGGGTGTTAGCCACCTCCTTCTGTCCATCACTTTAGGCAGTAGATACCTGTAGCTAATGAGAGATTGCCAAGGGCTAAGAATAGCTTTGCTGCCTTTACAGCCATGGGAATTCCCACTCTTCCCAGAAAGAGAATTATCATTACAGGAATCTGTTAATACACCAATCCCACAAGCATCCCTGAACCATGATGTTTCCCTCATAGATATTTCAGGGAAGTATAATTCAGCTTTTACCCCACTCAGGATGACTAATGGGCCGACTGCAGCTTCACTGTTACAAGGCAGGCATAGGGATTTCAAGAAGCTGCTCAGATTTATTGCAAAGATTTCAAACCATGGAGGAAAAATACCAAAGGAGCATCATCACACAAAACCATTGCTAGTGATTGGTTCACACTTAATTTTCAAGATTGTTCAAGCTTTATTTTTTTAATGTATGAAAAAAAATACTATTAAAGACTTTTTAAAAATATCCATATCATTGGTATCACCATCTTCAAACTACCATGACCAGTCACATAAGCATGCTTCTGTTTCTTTAGGTGCAAAATTCTGCTGCAAAGTTGGGCTAAAAGGTTAATTTCTCCAATGCCTTAGTATTTGATTCTACATGGGATTAAGCAGGAGCGAAAAAGAGGAGAATAAAATTGTTTCCCTTTATTTTTGTCCTATGTAAGCAGGTTTTGCAAGTAATTTAGAGAAATGTTATTAACAAGAGAACAGGGGATCCCTGAGATAGTACTTTTTAGGTAATTGCAGTCCACATGGAAAAAAAAATCTTTGAGAACTATTATGCTAAACTGTTATATTAGTTAAGGGCCAGGACAATTTTTTCAAACCTAGAGCCACAAATACCTGTGAAGTAGTCAACTGACAATGAGGGTGCATCTGTCATCACATAACGTACTTGAACTTTTTTTGCACTAGGGCTATATGAGAGTACATATATGTCAGAAATACTAAATTTATCTCAATCCAAGATAACCAGACATTTCAGAAATGGTACATCCATTCATAGGATAGGAGCACGAGTGTCTTTTCTTAACTTCATGTGTCATTACAGTTTTGGATGATGATTTCTGGCCTTACAGAGGCAGAGAGATATTTTTTTACCGTGTCAGAAAGTAGAAACCCAGCTGTGCCCCAGAAGAGACACCCAGAAAACTGCACAAGCATTAGCAGGTGTCCATGCTAACAAGGAGTTAACCTGCAACCAGGACACAACAGTATAGCAAACAAGAAGCCAAAGCTGTCAACAACTTCATTGTTCTGTTCATCCACAGGCCTGTTTCAGAATCATCCAACATCTAAATATTTAGTAAAAGCTGTGAAAAATATCAACTGTCCTGTACAAAAATGTGTGGAAAGTGTGTCCTAATTAGCCAACATTTCTGTTATTTTACTCCCTTCTTGATGAAGGATTATAAAAATCAATGTTTAAGCATATTGTGACTACAGCTATAAAATTACTAGTGTAATCTTGAAGGTTAGTTCTCCAATTAACCTGAAAGCTTCAAAGGAATGGAGCTGATGTGAAGACTGCCATCCCCATATTTTAGATGCTCCAAATCTGTGTTGATGATTTAGCTTTATTAATAAATTATTGTTGTTTCACTCAGATATTTATGCATTTGTGGTCGCCAAAATGTGGCAAAATCAGTTTCATTAAGAACTGAAGAAGGAGGTAGTGAGTGGGAGGACCATAAAGAAGGATTTCCTGGCTACCAGTCACACCTCTTTAGTTTTTTTTTCCTTTAATTTGAAAACTCTTTGTGCAGCATTTGAAACAATGAAATCAATATTCATATTCATTGAAATAGCTAACTAGTAAGAGATACATATAGTTTGTGTACTTTTTTTTTTGCATGAGGTCAATAGGTTAATTACACAAGTAAAAACTCTAAATCCTCTAGAGACCACTGAAGTGTGTAAATAAACAGAGTATTCTGCAAAGTGCATTTAACGTCCATGCAATTTATTCCTTTCCATTCGGTGGTATTGCTGAAAGAGCAGTGGGGATTTCAGTAGCAATTTTCTGTGCTTTCTGCTTGAGAAAGTCTGCAGCCTCAGTCATTTGTATTTGAAGTTGATTAGAATGAAGTTAGAGTGCTCACATTTTTTTTAACAGCTTCTGAGGGTGTTTAGCTCTGGGGCAGGAAGAAGAAAAACAAATATTCTTTACAAATATTTTGTCTTGAAAGCATTTCCCTAAAAGTACAGCTCTGTGCGTGTGGTCAAATGGAAAAGGCATACTCAGGACTACTGACAGATGTATCTCCAGACATCCGGTAGTTAATGAATGCAGCCCTTGATAGAAGCTGTTCTGATCTAGACATCACTTAATAAGTCTACCTGTGAATTGGAAAGGGTAGAAGCTTGCTGAGAAATAGAGATGTCAACTGCATGATGAGAAACCAAGTTTAAAAACCATATTAAAACATGACTGCTTTCCAGGGGATATTTGTCCATTTAAACCAAATGTATTCTCAAAGTACAGTATAACACAGGCTGTATTTTCTTATTGATAACAGCAATGGTGCTTAAAATATGCTGGCACTGACATTCATTGTAGTTTCAGTTTGCCCTAGGAAGCACCTACACTAAACTTAGGTCTTCTGTGTTGTCAGGAGAGTGTTAGTAAGGTAATACTTCAAGCTTAATTAATTTGCTGTACAGGAAGCCCACAGTTAAGCAAGTGCTCATTCAACAAATGCCATATTTCGGGTTTTTTTCTTTGAAAAGATCCCACATAGAAACACAAATGTTTTCAGGTGAAAGAACATAAACCCATACAAGGAATTTACAGACTTCTAGATTAACATACTATGCAGGCAGAAGTAGCAAGGGCTCTCTGCATAGAGAAACTCAAGAAAATTCAGCTTCTCTCCAGTTAATTCCTTTAGCACTAGGCATATTCAAAGCATCTCAGCCGACAAAGATATTTTCAGTAGTAAGAAATGTAGATAATCATCGCTTTTGGAAATTAGATTTGTTATTGTAAGTGCTTTAATTCTGAAAATTTCCCCCTCCCCTTTTTTTTATCCTGTGGGATGACATTGCAAATCAGAGCTTTATCTTTTCCCTGGCATTTATTCTGACTCCTGTGTCACAAGAGTAAACACCAGTCATCGCTGGAATTGTTACTGCAGTTATCTTAGTAAATTTTACCTTATCAGAAAGACAAAAAGTGAAATTTCATGTTTTAAAAGGATCTGAGCACTGGTAATGTGGTGCCCTGCATGTATAGTTTCTCACTTTTTTAGGCATCAAATATGGAATAACACTATTTCACAAATTACCTTCTGAGGAACACTGAATCACTCTTGGCATACTAAAGTATAACCTACCACTACAAGAGACTTCCCTCCATTATAAATTTCTTTTATCTGTATGAATTTATCATAAAGCATTTGCATTTTCTGCATTTGATCCATTTTCAGCCATCAGACACCTATCATGACTGATTCCTGTGCAATTTCGAAGGTTTAGTGTTTATGAAAGCAAAACCTAGGTAGTCCTTTGCAATGTTTTGTGGCAACACAAGCCAGCAGAAAAGGCAACTTCTGGGTCTTCTGACAGCGTGAGCACAATGATATCAAATACCGTATTTTTCACACATGCGCTATGAACAGAACTGCAGCAGAATGACCCCTGGAAATCTGAACATACTCAACTGATGTATTGAAAGTGGGTACATTTCAAAACAAATGACACTCAAGGATTCCTAAATTTTCACTTTCCTGGTTTAAAATTAAGTTTCATTCATTACTCAAACAAGGGACTTTTGTTAATTACTGTGATATATGCAGATTGGCACCAGCCGCGTGCACGTGTTCCCCAGCTTCTCACAGGCATTTATGGTTCTATGGCTACTAATTGCACAGCTGTCACTCTCTTTTATGATCTGAGCCATATTGTTTGTGTTCTTTATATCAAGTAAGCATATTGTCTTGTCCAAAGGGAAAGAGTGAAATCTTTTGTGTTAAGATACCACGTCTTCAAATCTCTGTGTTTGCACAGGGAAATTATCCAAAGCAGCACTATGGTGATTACGGCCAATACTTGGAGTCCTGCTTCTTTGCAGGTATGGAACTCCTCCATCTTGAGCAAGTCCATAGATTTCTCTAACATGAACCCTATTTGGGTCCTGGGATTCCTCAGGTGCATTTAACAAGTGACTTGTAAAACATTTTACAGATGTGAAATTGTCCTGAGTTCAATCAAAGTGGTAGATGATTGAAACTGAAACCAGGAAGATTGTGTGTACCTTTTAATTGCTTAGGAGTGAAAACTCTTCCCATGAGAAACCAGAAGTAAGGGTGTCTCTTGGTCTGAAGTTTTATTTCCTGCAACGTTAGCAGGACAGAGCTATTTCAGTTCACCTCTTGAATCTTGGAAAATGGACAGTTTGATCTGATCAAAGTTACTGAAATGACTTTTAAAAATATAGAGAGTATAAAATAAGTTTTTACTTTGAAAAATTAAAATAAGCAGCTAAAAATAGATTTTACTTTATATGTTACAACTGACCAGTTCTTCAAAAGGATATTTTTTTACTTCTAAGGTGTTTGCATGTTGAAAGTTGAAATTGAATCGATATTTGGTTTTGGCTTTCTTATAAAACTGAATTCATCTTTAAATAATAATACCTGTGCTATTGGAACACAGCAATTGACTTCTGAAATCCTGTATTATCATCATAACAGTGTTATTGAACATGTGCAATACCTTGAAAAATATATCATAATTTCTATTCAGTAAAATAACAGTGAATTTATTAAATAAAAAGAAGGGTAGACTAAGTTTTTCTGGCAGCAGGATCAAGTCTTTTAGTCAGATCTATTAAAAAAACCAGAAGACTCCTGATTAAAGGACAAGTAAGGATACTAGGCACAATTTAGCATTTGGCTAGTACCAAATAAAGCAAACTGAACTGCTGCTTCTTTGTCACTCTACTAAAAAAAATAATTATTGCAATTGTTGATCTTTTAAAATGTTCTTAAAAGAGGCTTAGCATACTTAAATCTCTGCTAAAGGAACCAGAAATCAAATGAAGTTAATAATGATACCTTAAAGGCATCTATTTTTCCTCCGTGTGTACATGGCAAAGAATTGGATTGAGAGATGGATTCTGCTAAAAATATCCTTACACAGAGTGAGCACAATTCCTACAGAATCAGTTCACCCATCCTTTTAAAATCCCCCTCTGTAAAACCTGCAGGAAGCACAAGCAAAAGCTGAGGAAGGAAATACTAAAGCCTTGAGAAACAGCTGTATCGTGTTCTGGTGTGAGGACACCGTTGGTTTGAAGGCACAGGGGCTGGGCTGAACTTGCTGACAGCACTGGCATCCTGAAACTGCTCTGGGCATCATCAGTGGGGCTGCTGCACGTCAGGAGTTGCATGTATGGAGCTGAAGTTTCTGAGCCCATCAGCTCAGAAGAGGTTCCCTAGAACTGACACAGTGAAATGATGAGACTGCAAATAAGACAAAGCACATTCCTGGCCAGCTTCTAAGCCCTCCTCCTGGGGAGGCCAGACCCCTTTTGCCAGGGACCTGATGAAAAGGCTGAGCTTTTTGAAGTGCTCCTGTGGAGCTGTCTGTGTAACCCAGGAGTGGCTCTTCAAACCCTTCTGCACGAGGCAGCTGCATTAGGAAGGGAATCAATACCATCCCTCTGCTGTCTCAGGAGACTGGGTTTCCATGAGACATGAACACTGAAACCCAAATGCTCTTTTACATTCCATGTTTTTAAGGATGTCCTTCCTAACCAGCTTTGCAGAAAGAGTTCACTGTACAGCTGGGGAAGGGCTGAAGCGCTGTGGGAAAGGACTCAGGTTCCAGAGCTGGTGCAGGACTGTCTGCCGTGGGTGCCCCGTTCCCCCGCTGCACCCACGTAATGTGGGAGGGTGGGCAGGGGCCGCTTCACCACACGCTTGCTGTGCCAGCCGAGCCCCCGGCCCAAAGCATCTCCCCCAGGCCCGTGCCGCCGGTTTCCCCGGTCCCGGGGCAGGAGCGAGCGGGTAGTAACTCCCCAGCGAGGTGCGGCGCTTGGTCAGCTCTGCCCGGGGCTGGCCGGGCGCTGCCGCACGGGCCTCGCTCGCGTCCCGCCGTTGCCACGGGAACGTGTGTGTCCGGTGCTTCATTGCCAGCGGCAGCAGCCCGGCTGGTGGCCGCGCTCCGGCGTGTGAGTGTCCCTGCGGGCCCCCGGGAGCGGGAGGGGGGGGATAGCCGTGCCCAACGCCGTGTTTTTGGGGCGGGGGCCGCATTCCGAAGGTGCGGCCTCGGGAGGGGCGGGGGCGGGCGGAGCGCCGGGGCTGGGGGCTGGAGCGGTTGGGGTGAGTGGCACAGCGTGCCCGGGGTGGGGGTGTGGGGTGTGAGCTGGGTCCCGCCCGAACTGTGTCAGGCCCTGGTGCTCACCCTGCTGCCGGGGAGGCTTCCCTGCAAGGAGGCGCTGTGTTTGGGAGGGAGGGAGGGCGGGATTTCAGGGGAGGGGCTGCCTAAGGAGCCAAGGGGGGGCTCTGGTGCCGGGCTAGAGGAGGCGGCAGCATTTTGTGTCGGGGCCTGTCCCCTCCAGCTGTCCCGCTGTGCTCCCCATCAGAGCAGACTTCCCAGGCCAAGGTCTGCCCCCCCATGGGATGCAGCTGTGGCCGCATCCAGGCCCTGGGGCAGGAGTGGAGGGGATGGAGGCTGATAGCAGAGCTCTGTGGGTGACAGCAGTGGTCAGGATGTGGACACAGCACAGCTGTGCACGGTGAATTGATGCCACAGAAGCTGGGATGTGGTTCAGAAAGGGAGAGAGGATGGCTTTCAGGGGTGCTGGCAGTGCCCCATGTTCCAGCTTGGGTGTGTGGTTCAAGGGTAGATGACCAAATCCTTGTGTGGCAGCAGAGCCGTGGCTGCTGTGCACATGCCTGAAGCCCCTGGGCAGCGCGGACTTGTCACCTCGTGCTTTTAGCTGCAGGCTGCTGTGGGTCCAAGCGTTTGCTTTGGGTAGGGTGAGATACTGCCCGTGGAAACAGCCTGATAGCCTGTGTCTGCCTATGAGTTCCATGAGCTTTGGCTCAGATCCTGACAGGATCCACTACAGAATGGCAGCGCTTCGCTAACGTGCTCCTCGGCCCGGCAGAGGCAGCTCTGACCCCGCTCAGGCCACTTGCTCCCGACCTGGGGACCCGGTAATAGTCCTTTTGGCTCCTGCTTTTCCACCCCGAGGTCTCTCTCTGTGTGGAAGCTCTGATGTGTTGCCAACCACAATGAAACGTGGTCCCGATGCAGGAAAAAGAGTAAATCGTGGGGGGAAGGGTTGATGCAAGTTGGGAAGCCCAAGATAGCAGAGATGAGGTGCTGGGGGAGGGAAAATAGTGCTCTAAGTGCTGACGGCAGGAGCTGTGGCTGTAAATTCACAGCACGTGGAGCTCTGGCAGGCCCTTGGAAGGGAGCCTGGTCCGCCTTGCCCACCTCACCGCCAGCTGAGAGCTTGAGTTTATGAAAAGCAGGAAGGGGAAGGTGTAACACGAGGCTCCTGTTAATTATCTCTGCCGTGGTGGAGCTTTTACAATAAATTGTGGGATGGCAGTACCGAAGTGATAAAAAGACAAGAGGGGCTGGAATATAAAGGTGCCAGGTGAGGCTTCCTGGGGAGCAAGGCTTGATTTAGAAAGCTCTCAGCCACTTAGTGGCGGGCTGGAGAGGCAATAGATTAGTCCTGGAAAATCTCCTTTCCTGGCTCCCGTGAGATGCTGTTTATATGGTAATTACAGCTAAGCAGGTGATTTCTAAGCAAGAAACGTGGTCCTGCTACTTAAGCCTGAACAGGGCAAGATGATTTAGGTGAAGAAAAGTGTTCAGGAGCATCCTGGTTCTCCCAGCAAAGTGTAATAGAAAGGCAAATGAACCGGTTACTCTGGAGAGAGGTGCCTTATAGCTGCTGAAGGAGGAGGATTTCCTGTGTATAGTGAAGCACGATTCAGCCACCTGTCCGCGCTCCTGCTAGAGGAGCTGCTTGCAGTGCACGGTGGGGCAGGCAGGAGGCACTTGAGGCTGTAACATCGCTCGGAGGGTGCTGGAGCTGGTGGGAAGCAGAACGTGGGGAGCGCCGAGTGTCAGAGCCTGTGGCTTGTGGTTTGCATGTGGGTGCCAGGCTGTGCGGAGAGCCGGGCCGGGGGTCAGGAGACGCCGGCAAGGCAGTGAGCTGGTTGAACTGGGCTCTGAGCTGTCACCAAGCGGCATCTCCCCCACGCCCGTGCCGCCGGTTTCCCCGGTGCCGGGTCAGGAGTGAGCGGGTAGTAACTCCCCGGCGAGGTGCGGCGCTGGGTCAGCTCTGCCCGGGGCTGTCCGGGCGCTGCCGCACGGGCCTCGCTCGCGTCCCGCCGTTGCCACGGGAACGTGTGTGTCCGTTGCTTCATTGCCAACGGCAGCAGCCCGGCTGGCAGCCACGCTCCGGCGTGTGAGTATCCCCACGCCCCCCGGGAGCGGGAGGGGGGAGATTCCGGTGCCAAGCCCGTGTTTTTGGGGCGGTGGCCGCGTTCCGGAGCTGCGGCCTCGAGAGGGGCGGGGGCGGGCGGAGCGCCGGGGCTGGGGGCGCTGACGGCAGGAGCTGTGGCTGTAAATTCACAGCACTGTGAAGCTCTGGCAGGCCCTTGGAAGGGAGCCTGGTCCGCCTTGCCCGCCTCGCCGCCAGCTGAGAGCTTGAGTTTATGAAAAGCAGGAAGGGGAAGGTGTAACACGAGGCTCCTGTTAATTATCTCTGCCGTGGTGGAGCTTTTACAATAAATTGTGGGATGGCAGTACTGAAGTGATAAAAAGACGAGAGGGGCTGGAGTATAAAGGTGCCAGGTGAGGCTTCCTGGGGAGCAAGGCTTGATTTAGAAAGCTCTCAGCCACTTAGTGGTGGGCTGAAGGGGCAAGAGTTTAGTCCTGGAAATTCTGCTTCTCCTTTCCTGGCTCCCGTGAGATGCTGTTTATATGGTAATTGCAGCTAAGCAGGTGATTTCTAAGGAAGAAACGTGATCCTGCTACTTAAGCCTGAAGAGGGCAAGATGATTTAGGTGAAGAAAAGAGTTCAGGAGCATCCTGATTCTCCCTTTTAGCAGATCTCCTCTCTGGCTCTCCCAGCAAAGTGTAATAGAAAGGCAAATGAACCAGTTACTCTGGAGAGAGGTGCCTTATAGCTGCTGAAGGGGGAGCATTTAGTGTGTTCAGTGAAGCACGATTCAGCCACCCGTCTGCGCTCCTGCAAGAGGAGTTGCTTGCAGTGTACGGTGTGGCAGGCAGGAGGCACTTGAGGCTCTAACATCACTTGGAGGGAGCTGGAGCTGCTGGGAAGCAGAACGTGGGGAGCGCTGAGTGTCAGAGCCCGTTGCTTGTGGTTTGCATGTGGGTGCCAGGCTGTGCGGAGAGCCGGGCTGGGGGTCAGGAGATGCCGGCCAGGCAGCGAGCTGGTTGAACTGGGCTCTGAGCTGTCACCAAGCGGCATCTCCCCCGCCCCCGTGCCGCCGGTTTCCCCGGTGCCGGGTCAGGAGCGAGCGGGTAGTAACTCCCCGCCGAGGTGCGGCGCTTGGTCAGCTCTGCCCGGGGCTGGCCGGGCGCTGCCGCACGGGCCTCGCTCGCGTCCCGCCGTTGCCACGGGAACGTGTGTGTCCGGTGCTTCATTGCCAGCGGCAGCAGCCCGGCTGGCAGCCACGCTCCGGCGTGTGAGTGTCCCCAGGCCCCCCCGGGAGCGGGAGGGGGGGATAGCGGTGCCCAAGCCCGTGTTTTTGGGGCGGGGGCCGCGTTCCGGAGGTGCGGCCTCGGGAGGGGCGGGAGCGGGCGGAGCGCCGGGGCTGGGGGCTGGAGCGGTTGGGGTGAGTGGCACAGCGTGCCCGGTGGGGGGGTGTTGGGTGTGAGCTGGGTCCCGCCCGAACTGTGTCAGGCCGTGGTGCTCACCCTGCTGCCGGGGAGGCTTCCCTGCAAGGAGGCGCTGTGTTTGGGAGGGAGGGAGGGCGGGATTTCAGGGGAGGGGCTGCTTAAGGAGCGAAGGGGGGGCTCTGGTGCCGGGCTAGAGGAGGCGGCAGCGTTTTGTGTCGGGGCCTGTCCCCTCCAGCTGTCCCGCTGTGCTCCCCATCAGAGCAGACTTCCCAGGCCAAGGTCTGCCCCCCCATGGGATGCAGCTGTGGCCGCATCCAGGCCCTGGGGCAGGAGTGGAGGGGATGGAGGCTGATAGCAGAGCTCTGTGGGTGACAGCAGTGGTCAGGATGTGGACACAGCACAGCTGTGCACGGTGAATTGATGCTGCAGAAGCTGGGATGTGGTTCAGAAAGGGAGAGAGGATGGCTTTTAGGGGTGCTGGCAGTGCCCCATGTTCCAGCTTGGGTGTGTGGTTCAAGGGTAGATGACCAAATCCTTGTGTGGCAGCAGAGCCGTGGCTGCTGTGCACATGCCTGAAGCCCCTGGGCAGCACAGATTTGTTCGCCTCGTGCTTTTAGCTGCAGGCTGCTGTGGGTCCAAGCGTTTGCTTTGGGTAGGGTATGATACTGCCCATGGAAACAGCCTGATAGCCTGTGTCTGCCTATGAGTTCCATGAGCTTTGGCTCAGATCTTGACAGGAGCCACTACAGAATGGCAGCGCTTGGCTGTGTGTGATGGAGATGGAGAGGTGGTTGTCAGGCTGGTGACTGGGCCATGGACCTAAAAGCCGGCCATGGAGCGGTCAACCCGCATTCCTTGTGGGGGGGGGTGCTGGAGAAGAACTGCTGTTAGGATCAAGTCTTTAGCAGCCCTGCCTGCACAGACGTGGTGTTCATGTTTGAGCTCATTGCTGTTGTTCCTTTAATGGCTTCATGGTTTTCTTTCTGCTGTTACAGCCTCGAATGCCTGTAGAGAGCCTCGAGTGTGAGTGTTAATAGGTGAAAATTAGGGCCCTTGTTCTCCCAGGAGAAATGCTCTTGGGGGCTGTGGGAATTTCATGCCTGGAAGGAGTCACATTTGCTGGATAATTTCTGTAGCTCAAACCAACCGACTGAGCCTGGAGACTCTAGTTCTTCATCAGAGCATTGAACTCTGTGCTGCGTTAGTTAGAAACACGGCAAAGCTCCTGGCACGGAGGGTGGGCGTTGGGCTGGCGAAGTGGGAAGGGATCTGGTCTGATCTTGTTCATGCTCGGGGCAGCCGCGGTCCCTGGGCTGGAGGTTGGTGTAATAACCCTGAGCAGGTGATAAGGTCGGGCACAAAGTCGCCTGGGGTCAGCTCCTCTTCCTGGATTTTCAAAGTGCCATTGTTGCTCCTTCCAGATTAGCTGAGACATGGCTACCAAAAACGTTCGTCGATCTAGTGAGCTTTCTACAATATTACAACGGAGAGTAGTAACAGCTCCAAAGAAGAAGTATGTAAATGTAAGTACCTGCTGTGGCCAGATAGGAGCTGTGGTAAGGCTGGAAACCTGCCCTGTGTCCCTCCTCTGCCTGCCCCTCCTGTTTAGCCACACTGTGAAGGTACACACCACCACCCCATCTCTTTGCTGCCATACTTGTGTTGGAGGTGGCCATCAAGGTGCAGTGGGAGATGGAATGTGGGCTGAAAGTCCAGAGTCTTGTCTGAATGTGCTGCTGGAACCCAGTTAATGGGATGTCCTGGGCAGTGCACTGGAGTAGCTGAAGCATTGGGGTGCTTCTACCCATCCTCTTGGTGAGGGCAGCAGTATCTTCTGTCACGGAAGCATCCTTGCAGGCGCTGCTCTGACCATCCCTGCCCTCCCAGCAGCTGGGGATGTGGTGGGGCTGCTCAGACTCTGCCTGAAGACTTGAGAGACGTGTCCAGTCCCAGCTAGAATGGGGTCCAAACCAGTTCTGTCATGAGTGTCATCCTGGGTTGAGCGCAGATCCAGCCCTTGAAACAGCTGTGGAGTTGGGGCATTTCCTCCTCCCCATCCATGAACGTGGGGCAGTTCCTCCTCCCCATCCATGAATGTGCCTTTCGCTGGCCAAGGCTCCCTTTCCTGGAGGTAACCTCATGGAGGTGGTATCTCTGTATGCTTCTGTGGAGGGGGCTGTGAGGCCAGAACAGAGAGAAAACAAGGGCTAATTAAAAAGATAACTAAAGCTTGGACCCAGCACAGCGCTACTTTTCTGCTCTCCTGCGATTCAGCCGGCAGTGACATCTCCACACGCCGGCTGGTTGTGAGCATTGTGTGAGGATGGAGTTAGGGGGTTTCTGATGACTCCTCCCCACTCCTTTCAAAGGTCACTGCCTGAATCTTGCAAAGCTAAAGGGGAAACAAATGTCTGAAGAGCAGAAATGCTCAAACGTGTCACATCAGAGGACGAAGGAGAAGCGCAGGGGACAGAGCCGCTTGGTCAGAGCGCGTGTTCCGCTCTCCATCATTCATTGACTGATGTTAAATATTTCAGCGGGGAACTTTGGGGACTCCCAGGACTGTCCTAGTGGCTGTGGTGACAAATGGTTTATCAGTGGCGCTTGAACAAGAAAAGCCTTTCTGAAGAGAGGTGTTTCTGCAGCTCTTGTTGGTGTTTTGTGTTTCAGTGGACACCCTCTGCCTTCCTGGAGAAGTCTGTCACCAAGGCGCAGAGGCTGGCCAGCACCCGGGAGCTGAGGCGGTCCCGGATTCTCCCGCCTCTAGACGCGAGTGAAAGCTCCTGTGATGAGGTAGACCTTTTCCTGCCCTTTTCCTTGCCGTTTGATGTGATGTTTGAAGGAGGTGTGTGCTGGTGGCAGGCTTTCCCCCAGCTTCTCTAAATACCTCGGTGACAAGGTCCTGCTGTCCTTTCAAACCGCTGCTGCTGGTCGAGTTCCTTCTGTTGGGGAAAAGGGAAAACATATTTCCCCCCTGGGATGATGTTGAAGCGACATCTGGTGCTAAGCCAGGATTAATAACCCCCGACCAAGTTCTGCTGGAGTTGAGTTGCTGTCACCAAAGGGATGGTACTGGGGGAAGGCTGGGGTGGGACACAAGGGCAGGAGCTTGCCATTTTCCATCCTCCCTCTGAACTAACCTCCTCCTTCCTTGCTTTGGTGTAGTCACAGCAAACCCTCAGGGCCGTGACACCCTCAGCAGTGGCAGAGTGGACCTTGGAAGGCCGTAGACCCTGCGGTACCTGCTCAGGGCTTAATGAAGCCGATTTGTTAATGCTTTGGCTTGGAAGGAGGAGCGTGAGCCTTCAGAAGGGTGCAAAGGTTGCAGGCTTCAGGGTCTTGCCAGGGAAGTCCCCATGGGCAGAGTGGGGGGGATGTGTTTTATCTGGAGTAACACTTGCTTGGATGGGTGCTTAAAGCTGCTGCTTCCACAGGACCAGTGGGTATGACACCACCCAGACAGGGGGTTACTGGGGGGGACAGTGAGAGACCCGTAAGGAACGGGTGAGGGATTGCCTGGGACAGCACGGGAGGTTGGGAACGTGTCAGATGAGTGCAGGCAGAACTGGCAGCGAGCTGCAGCTACTGGCTGCAGTGTCACCATGGTGTCTGGGGACAAGTGGGAGACCTGCCTCTGTCTTTCGGGTGGGCACAGTGCAGCTGGAAGAGGGGAGACGAGGCTGGGAGGACTTATCTCTGAGGAATGCCTCTGCCTGGGGGACAGGGCAATGGCTGTCTGGCTCCTTGCTGAACCAGCCCAGGGCTGAGAATAGCATGCTTGGCTCTGGTAGGGCTGTCCCCGTGCCTCCCGCCTGTGGGCCTGAGAGCACCAGCTTCAGGAAGGCACCCAGTCCCTTCTGGAAACTTCAGAGGCGTTAGCAAGGCATCGGCTGTGCCACAGTGTGCAGCAGAGAGAGCAGAGCTGTCCCCTGCCTCCCCCAGGGCTGGGCTGAGGTGAAAGGGAAGTCAGAGGTTAGATGTGCAGCGAGAGCTCTCAGGGCCTGGGAGGAGCCGGAAGAGGCTGCGCCGAGGGCAGGGCTGGAATTGTTGGTGCCCTTCAGTACCTGTCAGGAATCTCTCAGGAATAGCTTGGGTATGGAGCAGAGCCGGCTCGGGGCTGGGGAGGTGGATCAGCTTTGGGAGGATGGGTGTCCCCAGCCTTGTCCTTGCGATGCTGTGGAAAGGGGTAGGAAGTCTCTGCCTCCCTTGATGTTAAAACAGTCATCTCGGTAAGGAGTTGTGAGGGCCTGGGACAGGCTGCCAGGGAGGGGGTTGAGTCACCGTCCCTGGGTGTGTTTGAAAAAAGGGCAGATCAGGTACTATGGGATATGGTTTAGCACAGGACAGGAACAGTTGGACTCGATGATCTTAAAGGTCTTCTCCAACCTTGTGATTCTGTGATTTCACCAATGGCTGGTGGCAAAGTCCATCCAACAGTGTACCTGAGCATCCCCCAGCAAGCTTCAAGTGGGGTCACTGGGATGGAGTTGGTGCCGCGGCATAACCGGGTGCGGAGCGGTGCTGGAAGCAGGTCCTTGATCTGCTGCAATCCCTTCCGTGGGATTACTCTGTTCTGGTGCTTCGGCATCAAGCTATCAGGTGACTTGGTCTGGTTCTGCCAGCTCACTGCGGAGGCAGCTGGATCAGCAGGGGGGTTTCCTCTCTGCAGGGTACCAGCCCTGTCCCAGTGGTGCTGCTGGAGGGAAAGGTCGTTACAGAAAGAAGTGCTGTTCCATTCCCAAAGGCTCCTGTTAGTGGTGGGAAGCAGCGGTTTTCCTTCCGCCGGGGACTGAACGTACCGTGATTTGTTCCTTCCCCTCAGGATTACTCCCAGCCGATCACCTGTGTCACAGACAGGGGACACTTCATTGTGCGGATCCGAGGTATTGGTGCCCGGGCGGTCCTGGGCTTCCCCCTCCACCTGGACTTCTCCACCTGTCCAGTCAAGTACAGCAGCCAGAAGACTCTGCTGGTTCGTAATGTTGGTAACCGGGAGGCCCGCTACTCCATCAGCACTCAGAGGTAAGGGACCTCACTTCATTTGCCCAACAAAAGGTGTGTGGGGGTGTTTTTCTTCTAGAGCTCTAGAGCAGCAAGTTTCACTGCCAGGAGCTTGCTCCAACACGGGCTTACCCCAGAGTCACAGTGTCCTTCAGGTGTCTCCAGGCACTCCAGCGTGGGATCCTCCACAGCTATAGATGGGATCTCTGCTCCCTGCCATCCATGAGCTGCAGGGGGACAGCCTGCTTCACCATGGTCTTCCCCACAGACTGCAGGGGAATCTTTCTCTGTGGTGCCTGAAACACCTCATCATCCCTCCCTGCTCCTTCTTCCCTGGCCTTGGTGTCTGCACAGTTCCTCACATCATCTCACTCCTGTCTCTGGGGGCAAAAAGCAGCTTCTTGGTGGTTTTTTTCCCTCTAACTGTGATTCTGAGGCACTGTGACCATCCCTGATGGGCTCGGCCTTGGTCAGCAGCGACTCCAGCCTTGAGTTGGCTGGGGTTTGCTCCGTGGGGCTTCAGAGAGCTTCTGGTTGCTTCTTGCAGAAGCCACCCCTGCAGATCTCCCCCTTCTCCACCAGAACCCAGCCATGCAAAGCCACAACACAGGTACAGGCACATGTGAGAGAGGAGGAGGACAGCAGTGGGGTAGAAGGGAATGAGAGATTCATCTGAGCATGTAGAGGCCAGCTGATGGGCCTGTATCCTCTATGTTTTATCTGTGCAGGTTGAACTTCTGGTTTAGTTGATGCAACTTCTCTTTTCTGGCCTGAGCAAAGTCAGGCTCTTGCCCATTCACAAACCAGCTCAGGTGCCACCGCTGCCCAATCTGCTGTCCTGCTTGTGCCACTTGTCTTTGCCTCCCCTCTGTGGGTTCCCTTCCCTGGCACCAAGCGTAGAACTTTCTGCTCTCCCCATTAGGGTGCTTTTGCAGCCCATCTCCCATCCTTAACTGTTCCTCACAGTACTGAGAGCTCAGCTCGTGCATCTGGTCACATCCTGGTGATGTTCCCTGCCCGGTCATCGTTTGTCCGAGGACTTGGCTGTTTTCTGTTCTGCTTTTTGCTCCAGAGAGGAGCTCGTCAGTGAATGTGTGGGGCCAATTCAGCATCTTCGATAGCTTCCAGAAAACGTGGTGGCATTTTGGCCATGATTTGACTGCTTTTTCATGAAAAAACCCCAGCCAGCCCCCCCAGCACTGCCCATTCTTCAGTGTGCTCTGTGCCTGCCCTCCCTCCGCAGCAGGGCTGTGCCCAGCCCCTAACCGCAGCGCTTGGGAATAAAAATCCCAGGAGGCTAAATCCAGTAAGTCTCTTCCCATTGCTCTTGTGGTTCAGGCAGGAGAATGAGTTTCTTCTCCGTGACATTGGCAGAGAGAAATGTCATTCCAATAGGTTTAAGATGAAAATGGTGTCTGGGAGCAGACAAAGCGCAGCTCTGCCTTTTCCTGCGGCGATGGACGTTGTGCTCTGCTGTGCTCCAGGGACAGAGAGGGTCGGTCTGGGATTAGATCCCTCTAGGAGTGTCCCCACCCAGCTCGGAAAGCTCGGGAGATGATCCTCCAAGGCAGAGCGCTCAGCGATCCCCTGTGGTACCCATACACTACAGGGAGGTGTAGGGATGCACAAAGACCACCCGAGGTTATGAAATTAGGGCTGAGGTGCAGGAAAAGGGGGGAAGGGAAGGTTGGGCTTGGGAGGTGCTGAGTGTACCTGGGATTTTTCAGTGCAGTCTGGGATGCTTTGTCCTGAGGGACTGGGTTTGCTGGGATGGTTATGCTGCTTGACTTTGGCTGTTCTACTGCTGCCACAAAGTAGCATGTGCAAAGGTTAAGCCTTTGGGTTTGGTGGGGTTTTCCCTGCTGTAGGTCTGGGTGGACAGGGTGGGGCATTTCAGTCCCCAGTAACTTTGCTGTCTGCCTTGGGGCTGGAGGTAGCTTTTAATGAACTAGGTTCTCCCCAACTCAACTGGTTTTATGATGCCAATTAAGGCAGCAGTAGACGAAGGAAAGCTTGGCTGTTAGAAGATGAAGGTAGCCCGGGACTCGCAGTATAGTGCAGCCTCCTTGCACGCTGCGTTTACTGAGCATGTGGCTGCAGGAGAGAAGCCAACGTGGTGCTTTGAGGGCCTGTGTCACAGACTTGCCAGCTTCTTTCACTTGTCAGCTGCCTTTCTGCATTATGTCAGGAGTATGATGGCCCTTGGTATCCTCGTGGGACATAACTTGAGCCCACTTCTGTCAAGATGGGGAAGCTTGACCCCTGGTGAGAGTAAGCAAGCCCTAAATACCAAGGTAGATAATTATCAGAGTGCTTACAGGTCTAGTGTTGCTCTCTTGCTGAAGGGCCGTAATGGGCAAGATTTCAGCAGGTCCTGGTGTGAAGGAGTCTCCTGGGTTGGTGTGCCTAGATGAGGTTATAGGAGTTGGGGACTGCAAGGTGCTGCTGGGAGATCAGGCCCTGCGAAACTTCAGACATTGTGCAACAAAGCAAGCGGACAGCTGGATGTAGTAAAAGCATGCCAGAAGAAAAGGAGCTATTAACCCCCCCTCCAAACCTTCTCTCCTGTCTTTCAGGAGTAGCAGGTTTATAGGTGGCAGAAAAAAACCGGATGTCCCAGGGACATCAGGGTCAAGCTGTGCATGCAAACACCTCTTACCTGCTCTGGGCTCTTCAAAACCCATTCTCTGATGGTATGGTCCAGACTGGAGCCTGGCTGCAGAATCTGGGGGGGATGAAGTCATTTCATACCCTCGGGACTTTGGAGAGCGAGGGTAGCCAGCCGTGTTTCTGACCCCCTGTGTTCTGGGTTGCTGCTGCCAGCTGCTTGTTTGCTCCTCACACAAGCGAGCTGCCGGGAACTAGACTGCAAAAGAGCCCCCAGAGCTCCCACCACAGTCCTGATGAGTGTGTGTGTCTCTGTTGCAGCCCTTTCTCTGTCGATCGCTCCATCGGTACGCTCGGCATCGGTGAGGCCATGCAAGTAAGAGTGGACTTCCACCCGCTGAAGTCTGGGGATTATTGCGGTTCCCTGATAGTTCACTACGACACAGGTGAGTGTCCTATCTGCAGGTCTGCGTCCTTCAAAGCAGAACAAGGCTGAACTTCCTTTGCAATCTACTTGTAAACACTTTTGTTTCAAAACCTCTGTGTATTTTGGTGCTTAGGAGGGCAAAGGCTGAGTCTGTCCTTATTCTGTCTATCTGGTGTCCTGGCCCATCCCCGGGTGTTCCCTGCTGTCAGCACAGTAGCCAGCACCCCACACTCCTGTGACAGTCATCTGCCATCATTGCCTATTGTCCCAAGCACCCAAATTCCCTTGCTGGGTGCTATCCCCCAGCTTTACCTCCAAGAAAAGTGAAAACCAGCTGGTGTTTCGGGGCTGTTAGAGTGCATCCCCCTCAACAGGAAGGAGAATGCTTTGGGAATCTGTTTTCCTGGGAGCTGCTGGGTGGAGGAAGGATGAACCTTGAATCTGGGTGACCGTGTGCGTATGCACGTGTGATGTTCCATTCCGAACCAGTGCTGGATTTGGTCCTGTAAGCGTAACGTGTGTGGGGGGGGTGTGTCTCTATGGGATGCTGTCACATGCCCACTGTCCCTTACACACCTCTGTCCCATATGCCGCTTCCCCGTGGTCTTGCTCCAGCCCCTTTTTCTACGCCGCCCTCTAAATCCCACTCTTGACAACATCAGGACTAAAGCAGCCAGGACGTGGGGTTCCTGGGATTTGTCAGGAAGAGACAGGTAGGAAATCTTTACGAGGGTCCGAGGTGCCACCGAAGTGCCATCAGCTTCATAAGTGGCTTTAAGAACAAGTTGAGGGGGGGAAAACTCAAGGAGAAGGTGAGATGTTAAACAGCTTCTGTCAGGATCTTCGTGGCTTTCTTGAAAAACCTGAGTCTTGTTCTCACTGAAGCAGCTGGTTCCTCCACAGCTTACATGGGGTTGGGTTTCTGCAGTGATGCTTAATGTTTGCTGCAACTGGGACAAGCCTGTCCCTGTCCCTGCTTGAGCAAATGTAGAGGAAGTCACAGTTCTCCCTCTGCCCGATATTGGGTGGATTGAAGTGGCAGCTCTTCAGACTGTCCTGATCCAGGAGTACGGGCACTGCTTCTACAACACAGGGAAGCTCTTGTCTGCATCCCATCCTGCCATGGGCTGTCGCTTTGCTCCTTGCTCTGCCACCTTCTTTTCTGGCCCACACGCTGCAGGCATCTTTGGGGGGGATCAGTGAGAGACTGGGAGAGACTTGACACTTGTGGTGGGCCTGGAGGAGATGCTGTGTGAGCTGTGGCTGAGGTGGGACTCCCCTGGGAATGAGGGGTAATAAAAGCTGTAGCCCTTTCTTCTGTGACCTGAGGCTCGCTGCGTTTCTCGTACTTCCATCGGCAAGTGAGAGGAGTAAAGAGTCCCCTTTGCTTTCTTCCAGGTGAAGACATGAACACACACCTTCATGGAGTGGCTGTAGACGTCAACATCTGTCTGGATGAGGAGCCTGTGACCATTGAGAAGACCTACCTCACGCTGTCGAACCGCAGATGCGTGGCCATCCACAACCGCAGTGACATCATCGCCCGCTTCCAGTGGAAGGCTTGTGGCACGCAGGAGGAGGAGGATCAGCGGGAGAGAAGGTCCGTTTCAAAGATGCCTTTGGTTAGGTACCCTGCCCAAGGGGAACGCTACCGTCTGGCCTCGAGGGGGGTTGGTGCTTTTAGGAGAAGTCAGCCATCCACAGCATCAGGGTGGGTGTCCCTGGGCTTTAGGGTAATGGAGCTGGGTGCTTCCCATCCCAGTTCCATCCACCCTCTGGCTGAGGGTGATGTTTTGGGGAGGAAAGCTTGATTGCAGTGAGTGGATTTCCTCTGAGAGCGAGCTCTGGTGTTTGTGGGAGCTGCAGACTGCTGAGAGCCAGTGGCTCCCGGGCTGCAGAGAGTCTGTGAAGCTTCATTGGCCCAGGAGGATGAGGCCATCTCCTGAATAGGTTTGGGCTGTCCAGGTTTCCAGCACGGGGTGTTTCTGCCTTTCCTTCGAGCCTGGGGAGAGTTTGTAGGTGGAAGGGTCTGCAGGGAAGGAAGGTAGGGCAGCATGGGCCTTGGAAGTGCATTAACCCCCTGTCTTCATGGTGGTGAGAGATGGGGCTGGATCTTCAAAGGACGTCTTTGGGGAAGCTTTGAAAGGCCTCCCTCAGGTGGCAGAGACACACTCAGAGCCAGGGAGGTGGAATGAGGAATGGGAGATTGCACTTCAAAGCTTGGGTGATTTGGGAATCCTTTCTCAGAGTGGGGTGGATGTAGGAGTTAGCGTGACCGTGGAGCTGATGAGGAAACTGCCACAAACTGGAGGCTTTGTGAGGGCTTCTGAGCAAATAAAGGTGAAGGGAATTAGGTGAGAAATGCCTTGAAGGCCAAAAGTAGTTTTCCACTGTTACCTCTTTTTAATTGCACAGTGTGTGACTTGTGTGTGAGCTCAGTGTGTTAAAAGAAAACCTCATGACCTCCTCTTGGTAAAGGAATAGTCCAGGGAAGTGCCCCCTCTCCCCACCTGCCTGTCTCAGACTGGGCCCTGAGTGATGCTCTGCCCCTCAGAAGCCTTCTTTTTCCCCAATTACATTTGATCTCCTGCCAGCTTGTCCGCTAGACACTTCCCAGGATGTTTGGGGATGGTCGTAGCTCCAGGGCCGCTGACCTGCTGTCAGAGGAGCTGTTGAGGTCTTGGATCAGGGAGGATGTTTTCATGGGAGAAAGCAACACAGGACCCCAGTTTGTGCCCCAAGAAGACCTGGGTCATTGGAAGCTCTATCCAGAGGTTTGTCCTGCAGGACTCTCTGGGATGTAAGGGTGGAATTACTGTCTGCTGATGGAGGTTGAGTTGAGGGTCGCTCATCTCGGGCTGGCAGCCCCTGCTAAACGCGCAGCGTTGCAGGTCAGCCGTGGAGGAACGTCTGCCCTTGCGCTCTACGGGGAGCTGGCCAACGCAAGGAGTTTTGGTGCTGGTGAGGGCACTCGCCCCAGGCTCTGTCTGTGTGCAGCCAGGAACGGCCAGGACTGTGTTTCCTTTCCAGTTGTGTTTGAATTGAGCCGGGTGACAATCGCCGTGTGGTTTCTACCCCGCGGCCTCGATGTGCTGCATACGGAGCCGTCTGCTTCCCCCCTCCCTGAGTTGTCAGCTGCTGGTTCCTCGTGGCTGTGGGACTGGAGCGTGAAGGGGGACAGCAGTGCACCCGCTCGGAAGTTCTGCTCCCTTCCCATCTCTGGCTTGTCATCCTTCAAGTCCGGGATGATTTTGGCAACTACTCCCAAGTGAGGATTAACTGTGTCAGAGCTCTGAGGAGAAGGGGAAAAGGAAAAAAGCAGGTGGTTTAGGGCCAGGCTGAAGGGTTTGGGCTCAGAGGTGCCAGTCCTGACGTCTTCATCAGGTGATGTTAGGCTTCCTTTCTCACAGCCTCTGTATATCTGCACCTACCCACTGATTTCACTGGGATGCTGTGGTGCCTGAATGCCGGAGCCCTGGGATCCTCTGGTGGAGGCGGGGTGGGGAGCAGAGGGGCTGTGGTTGTTCCTTACACCTGCGGGTCTGCAAGGGAAGAGAAGACAGTGATGCTGGGAACCTGCAGCGCAGACCAGGGGGCTGATGCCCTGCCTGGTGATACGCTGCCCTGGTGCTCCTCATCCTCCTCTGCCTCCCCTGAGCATCCTGGGGGTAGGAGAAGCCAGTTTGAGGATGGAGATGGATTCCCCATTGGTTGTGGCAGCAGCTTTGAGCTAGGTCGCTCTCCTGAGGGCTGCTCACTTGTGTAAGACCCCAGGACGCAAGATCACCTTTCCCGCCTCCTCTCCCGCAGCATCCCCGACCAGAGTGCCAATGTGCAAGGAGAATCCCTGCTTTCCTCCGACGGGATCTTCAGCATTGAGCCAGCGGTAAGTGAGAGCTTTGAAAGCTCCCTTTCTCTTCTTCCTCGTCCTCTTCCTCCCTGAATGAGGTCACTCAGCAGATCCCTGCTTGATGTGCTGGGAGGAAACATTGGGTTTCTGGTGGGGCCGGGAGAGCTGGTGGCAAAAAGCGTTTCCCAACTCGTGATGGGCACCGGGAGCCTAAAGCTGGGCTTTGCTCCCAGGGCTATAAATGAAGAGCTGCCCAAGTGTCCTGACCACGTTCAGAGGGATGGAGCCTTACATGTAAAGGCACACCTTCCACAGGGCTAACGCAGGGTGTGGGACCATGTCAGTTGAGATGCTGACCCGAAGAGCGAAGCGCTCCTCTGTGGGAAGGAGGGCAAATTCAGCCCCCGGAACTTTGTCACTGTGAGGGTGATGGAGCCCTGGAACAGGCTGCCCAGAGAGGCTGGGGAGTCTCCTTCTCTGGAGACATTGAAGCCCCCCTGGATGCATTCCTGTAGGATTTACCATGTGTGACCCTGCTCTGGCAGGGGGTGGGACTGGATGAGCTTTCGAGGTCCCTTTCAGCTCCTAACGGTCTGTGAGTCCGTGACTGGCCGGCACCTCTGAAGCGATCCTGCTGGACTCGCTGGAGTGTGAGCCGGGCTGGTTGCTCCGCTATAGCCCTAATTTAAGAAAATGCCTCTCCCAGGTGCCAGTAAAGGTCAGGGACTGGGAAAGTGTTTCGTAGCTGCTTCCAAACTCCCTTATAAATATTGTTGATCAGTGTTACTGGCTCTTTCCTCTTCCCTGGTGCTCTAAATATCGGCTCATGGGGCCACGGTTGGAACGAAAGGATGTGACGTTTGAAGATAAATGGTTTGCTGTCTGCTTCTGTTTTAGGAGGGAGAGATTTGGCCAAATTGTTCAGCTGAAATTAGTGTGACCTTTAAGCCTGAAGAAGCCAGAGTGTATCAACAAAAGTTCTACTGCGACATCTCAGGTACGGCTCCTGTCCCCTCCTGCTCTTGCCCGTGGTGGGGAGGAGCCTGGCTGAGGTATCATGGTGGGAATTTGGGGAGTTGCTTCTCCCTAGACATCCTAAAGCCCTGTGGTGGTTAGATGCTGCTGCAGGTGGCGAGCCCTGGAGCACCCAGGTGTGGAGCTGTATGTTGGGTGCAGGTGGTGCTGAGCTGCATCAGTATAAACAGCAGATTTTTGTCTTGGGTTGTGTTTTCCTGAGCTTTACACCTTCCTGAGTGGATTTCAAAGCTCATCTTAGCACATGGGAAGAGATTCAGAGGTGGCGTTGGAAACTCAGCATCACCCCAAATCCTGTGTTCAGTTTGGGCACCTGACTCCAAGAAGGACATGGAGGTCCTGGAGCATGTCTAGAGAAGGGCAGTGGGGCTGGGGAAGGGGCTGGAGGGCAAATCCTCTGAGGAGCGGCTGAGGGAGCTGGGGGCGTTCAGCCTGGAGAAGAGGAGGCGGAGGGGAGACGTTATTGCTCTCTCTAGCTCCCTGAAAGGAGGCTGTGGGGAGCTGGGGCTCAGCCTCTTCTCACAGCTAAGTAGCGAGAGGACGAGAGGGAATGGCTGCAAGTTGTGCCAGGGGAGGTTCGGGTTAGAAAGGAGGAGAAATTTCTTCTCCGAAAGAGCGGTTGGGCATTGGAAGGGGCTGCCCAGGGAGGTGGTGGAGTCACCGTCCCTCAGGAAAGGTTGGATGAGGTACTTAGGGACATGGTTTAGTGAGTAATAGAGGTGGTGGGGGGATGGTTGGGCTGGATGATCTTGGAGGTCTTTTCCAGCCTTAATGATTGTGTGATTGTTTCAGGGTGCAAAGTGATGGCTCAATTAGAAAGCAGCCCAAGGGTTTGGTCAGAAAGGAGAAAGCAGCCCAAAGGCATATCTGCCAAGGGAAGGGTCCTGTACCTTTCCCTGGATCTTCCTGGGCTGATCCCTGCCAGCCCCAAGTCGGAGGCTAGAGCCTGGAAAATGCGGGATCAGAGGGAATTGCTGTTCTGACATTGAATTCTGTCCCCAGGCCGTGAGACCAGGCTGCCCCTGTTCATCCAAGGGGAAGGCATAGGGCCTCGGCTGCGCTCCAGCTTTGAGCGTCTGGACATCGGGGATGTCTTCATGGGAGCAGCACACAAGTACGAGGTGAGCTGTGAGAGCTAGCAGGGCTTGGGCTGGAGCCTGGTGGCTCCTTGTGGGATTTCTGGCAGCTCAGGAGTTGTGAGCAGGGCAGTTCTGTGCCAGCTGGACAAAGGCAGAGGTTCTATGGAGTTATCACTGCTTTGCCTGGAAAAAACCCAAAGGCAGAACTTGTCCCGTTGTATTTCCTTTGCCTTCTGCCTTGCAGGTGTTCATTGTTGAATTAGAAAGCAAATGGGTCTTCTCTAAAGGAAATGTCCTTCTGTGTTTCCATTTTGCCTTCGTGCTGCAGGTGGTGCTGTTTAACAAAGGACTCATCCAAGCTGCCTTCAGCTTGGTTCCTCCAGCTACAGCTCTGGGCTCCTGCTTCACCTTTCTCCCCAGCGAGGGGGAGATTTTGCCAGACGATCTCCAGGTCATCCAGATCTCCTTCAGTTCCACCATCCTGGGGAAGTTCACAGAAGAATTCAAGTTCAATGTGAATGGATCCCCTGAGCCCGTGACCTTGTCTATCAGGTGAGTGGGGAGGTTACAGGAGCTTGGTGGGCACCTCTGGAGTTATCTCTGGGTAGTGATCTCCCACCTGCCTCATTTTCTGGTGAAGCAGAGAGAAAAAGGTGTTGTGGGAGGTCTTGGCATGGGGATGCTAGGTTAAGAGCTGAGAGCCTTTAACCTTGGCTCCAGTTTGAACCTTGCAACCCAGGGGTGATGACCTTCCTTCCTTCCTACGCCCTCAATATACCCTGTTTAACTCTGAAAGACTTGGGTGCCTGTGGGAAGCACCTTGGCCTTCTTGGTGGAGCTTTCCAGGACACTCTTGGCACGGAGTTTGGCAGCGACAGGTTCCTATCGTGACCCTTTGACACCCCAGTGTGATGATCCTGGGGCTGGAAGTGACTACCCATGCTGGGAAAAGTTTAACTGGAAAGGTGTGGAGATGCCTGCTGCCCAGGGTGGGTACCAGGAGCTGGTAGCTCCTTCCCCCTTTGGGTTGCGGCAGACGTGTGATGGGCTGTAGATGGGTCTGGGATGGGTCTGTGATGTCCCACGTGAAGGCACAGCGAGGCCAAAAGCACTTTGGAGACCCTTGAGCAACAGGCCAGCCTGGGTGATTTTGTGTTTTATAATCCTCTGTTAAGAATCCACCCAACCTGGGTAGCAGCAGGCTCAGTGTCATCCCTCGCACTCCTGTGTTGGGACAAGGTGTCCTCCCAGCTCCTGTGCAGCGAGTGCTGCGCTGCCTCCTTCCTGCAGCTGGAAAAGCGCCGATGCAGGAGCCTGGGAGCTCTCTGCAGCAAGAACTCGGGCATCATCCTGTGGGCCGGTGCTGGTGCAGAAGATAATGTGCACCAAGCCGAGGAGGGGAAAGAGAAAAGGCTGCTAAGAGAGTCAAAGCTCCTTTCTCAGGCTCTCAGCAGCGGATAAACTTGTCCCAGTGGGTCATAACCATGGGCTGTTGGGATAGTGTGGTGTAGGCAGGCAAGATGTGGGGCTGGCTGTGCCTCCTCGGCCAGCAGCCTCCTGCTAGATCAAGGTAGCCAAGAAATGAAAGGAATCTGCAGTGGGTTTTGCTGGTGAGGCAAGAGAAACCGGTAAAAACAGAACAAGAAGTTTATTGCTTGAAGAGAGAGCGGGGAGTCGGTGTGACCAACTGGAGCTTCAAGACACCCACCCACCCGCTCGAGCTGAGCGCCCCGCTCCTCGGGAGGCTTTGAATGCTGGATTGAGTCCCATGCGGAGAACAACTCCCATTTGGATGTGAGCTGGCTGGTGGGACACTGGGCTATGAAGAAGGGAACGAGGATGAGTGTTTGAGCAGTTCTTTGTTATCCTTCCCACTCAGCAAGAACCCCCGAGTCCACTAATGCTGCCATAGATGTGATCGTTCCCAAAACATCCGCGTTTCCCCCCCAGGTGGAGCTGGGCTCGGGTGGCATCAGCCATGAGGTGAATTCATGAATGGTGTGTGGCTCCAAGGGCCGATTTCAGGCAGTGATGGCGAGTTTCAGAGTTTGGAGCTGATTTTAGGGACAGGAGAGGAGGTGTGGTGGGTTCAGGGCCCCGTGTTTGGTTTAAGATGTGTTGTTCTTGGCTGTGTCAGCAGTGAGAAGCTGATACATTCCTGTGTAGAATTGTTGCTGATCTTGTTGTGGTCGGTGGGTGTCTGTGCGCTCCCTAGGATTCTGATAATTGTGTGGATCCAGATCTCCTGAGAAGACGCTCAGCCACTCAATGGAAACGCTGGCTCCAGCTGAGAAGAAGGGAACCTGAGGGGGGTTACTCCATTGAGTCCGCTTTTGTGTGGGCATCTCTACCCATGCGTTAGAGATGGGGAAACTGAGTCACGGAGCCATCGCTTGTTTGGGGCCCCTCATTGAGCCAACTTGGGGGCATAGCTTTGCCCTATCCTGCCTGACACTGTGCCCTAAGCCCCATCTGATAGCTGCTGGCCACCTCCTGTCCCCTTGAATGAGGGCAAGGGTGTGAGGGGCTGGTTTGAAACCCGCCGTGGTTCTGACACCGGCTCTTACCCGCCCGAGCAGCAGGGAGAGCTGAAAGCTCTGCAGTTCTCTAACTCAGCCAGTGCCTTGTCTGTCTGTCCTCACAGTGGCTGCGTCATTGGACCAACGCTCCACTTCGATGTGCCTGCCCTCTGCTTCGGTGACGTCTCCTTCGGTGAGTGTGCCCTGGGCTTGGACCATGGGCCGAGAGGTCCATGCGTTACCGAAACAGGGCGCTTGGAACCTCAGAGCACCCAGAATGTGTGTTCCTCTGCAGCAGCAGCCTTCAGGGTGTTAAAAGCAGGACTGATACCCTTGGCAGCAGAATGGCCGCGAGGGTATCAGTCCCTGAAATGCCCCGGGAATGGGAGATGGGGAAAAAAGGGTGATGCTGGCGGGGGAAAGAAGGGCGGTGCCTGGGAGGGGGAGAAGGGCGACGCTGGGGTTGGGGGAAAAGGGAGACGTTGGAGGGGGAGAAGGGTGATGGAGCTGTGAACCAGCCTGAAGCTGCTCTGGATAAATGTTGGGAGGACAGGAGCCATTCAGTCCCCTGAGCCTTAGTGTGAAATGTTAATTAGTGCTGGGAGGGCACCTTGTTATCACCTACCCCATAATATGCCCAAGCCATAGCTCTGCGCAGAGCTCCTTCCCTGTGTCCCCCCACCCCGAAAGCCCAGTTCTGCTGTGCCAGCAGTGCTGGTGGCTGAGCATCCAGAGCTCCATTGAAATGCAGGTTCTGGTTCTCCATCTCTGCCTCACAAAAGGCTTTTTACTGAGATGAGCTGAAGTTTTTAATGGGAAATCAGTTGTGGATTGATGGAAGGGCCATTATCGAGATGGGCCAGCCAAACCAGATGTCTTCTCCTGGGCTGGTCTCCTGCCTCTGCAGAACATCCCCACTGAGTGGGGTTATGCCACTGGTGCGGCAGGGAAAGCTGGTGTCAGAGCTTTTTGAGCAGTAATGAGACGTCGCCGTTCGTTAGGGAAGGTGAGACACGGCTTCTGCTGATTTCTCAGCCAGTGTCAGGCTCAGCTCCTGCCAAGTGGGCTGCAAACCTTCATGTGCTCCATCTGGTCGCCCTGAAACAGGAGATGCCGTAAGGATCCAGCTAACAAAACTGCATCAGAGGGCTTTGCATCGGGCTGTAGCTCCCCATTTCATCCATCCCTGCTTTTACTGCAGCTTCTCCTTGGTGCCAACCTGCTCTTCCCTATTGCAAACCACGGGGGGTGTTCATGGGGACTTTTATGGATCCGATTCTCAGAGTAAATGCTCTGTCTGGCTGCTCGCTCCTATGAGAGATGTAACTGGTGCCGGTGTCGGGGCAGCTGAGAGAGAAAAACTGATGGCTTTGGGCATCAGAGCTGCCAAGGAGGGATCTCCATCACCACCCTGGCACAGAGCGTCCATGCCATTAATTCCTTGCTGGGCTTCTCAATTAGCTGCAGTTCAGATTGAAGAGAGCCAAACTCCAGGCGCAGTTTTACCGTGAGGGGCTGTTCACCCCAGGAATGGTGGGATAACGGGGGCATAAATCCCTCTGTGTGTCTCTTCCCCAGGCTTCCCTCACACCTTGTCGTGTCGCCTCAAAAACACCTCCTTGGTGCCCATGACTTTCCACCTTCGCATCCCCGGGGACGGCTCGGGAGGGCCCAGCGTTACCAGTGCTGCTTGGCTGTTGAACGACGATCCTCAGCCCTGGAGATGGGGAGTTGAAGGTTCCATCAGGCCGTCCGAATTTACCATCGAGCCTTGCAGCGGGACCATCCGCGCCCTGGGATCCAGGAATATCAAGGTGTGGGAAGAATCCGTCCGGCCGTGCTTCAGCAGATGGAGCTGAAGCTTCACTGGTGGGGAGGGTCCGGGGGGGCTTTAGTGATGGGAGGCAGATAGATGCACTTCTGTTGTCTGGGTTGGTCCGGGATGTTTGTGAAGGGGCATCGGTTTGTTTCCAGAACCATCCGCTGAGCATCCTGTGCCCTATGGTCAGGTGCGGAAGCCACGTGTGTGCTTGAGCGCTGCGTGGAGCTGTGGCTTTGGCTTAACCGTGGGCAGAGGAAGGATGAGGACAGCGGGTGGCCGTTAGAGAGATGCCCTTGTGTAAAGCAGTTTGCTTTTCTTCCCGGACTTGTTTCCCCTCTCCCAGTGAGCAGAGGAGCTGCATTCACTGCAGCCATCCCTAGGGGGCGCTGAAGCAGCTCTGCCAGGTGTGACCTGCACCCAACTTCTGGGGCCCTTGGCATTTGGCCCTGGCTGTAAAGCTGAACTCGCTGGGTTTGAGGTAATGCATTGCCCCGGGATTTACGCTGTTGTAGCTGAGATTAGAACCGAGATTAATTTTAATACAGTGGTGAGCAGGGCAGTTGTCTGATTAGGCTTTAATTCAGCTTACACACACCCTGTTAACCACACAGGGTGTTGAACCAAGCAGATGCTCTCAGGAGACCTTTATTGCTCTCAGACTCTGCTCTACACATGGAGCAGCAGAAGGATTAGGGGAAAATCCTTCTCCTTACCATGGAAGGAGAATCAGGGGATGCCACACACGGAACGATAGTTTTTGGGGGTGGTGAAGGTCTTTGACGCTCTTCTCTGTCACCAGGTCACCCTGTGCTCCAACACTGTGAAGAAGTACAAGCTGGTGCTGGTGGTGGATGTGGACGGTGTCGGCAAGGAGGTGCTGGGGCTGCTCCTCACAGCCAGGTATCGGTGCTTTCCTTCGCGGCGTGTCCTCTCTCCTGGTGCATCGTCTCTCCTCCCTTCACACAAAGGCCAGCTCCAAACGAGAAGTATTACTTAATGAGCTCGTTAAGCAGGGCTTTGAAAGCAGCCAGTGTTGAGGAGCATCTGTGCTCACCAGACAGGCACAGCCCCCAGCCTTTTCCTAATTATATTAATTAGATTAATTATAGACCTATTTCTTTGGTGGGTGAGGTGTAACAGACTTCCAAAGGGCTGTCTCTCTCCTCCTTCCTGCAAGCAGTCAGTGGGGGAACTGTGTCTGTGTTGCCACCAAAGCACAGTGTTCCTTTGGGATGTGGGGAGCAGCCTGGTGTCTGTCTGGCTTAACAAAGGCACGTGCTAATGGGGAAGGGGCTTAGGGCAGGACTGGTGCAGGAAAAATAACAGCAAGATCTTCCGAAGGAGAAACAGAGTCCTTGATGCTGAGGAGAGCTCAGGTTTTGCTGCTTCCCTCTGGTCCTTTTGAGCATGAATGTTCTCACACTTAAGCTGGAAGTCATCCCTGCTGCAGCCAGGCTGGATCCCGCTGTGCTGTGGGTGTCGGTGTCATTACCAGTAGGATGCAGCTCACTGGTGCTTTTCCGCCGTCTGGTCAGTGTCTGGGCTGTGATTTTCTTTTTAACAACCACCCACTGCGTAAGGCAGGGGCTGGCTCGGACCTTCCATCGCCGTGGCAAGCAGTTGAGGCTCTTCAGGCCCCTTTTCTGGAGAGGAGGGAGTAGTTTCTGCTGAGATACTGGGCCATACTGCACCAATCCTTGGTGGGAAGGTTCCTCCAGAGCTCAGGGCTTGCTGTGGGAATCAAAGGGAATACAGGAAGCTGAAGGCGATTTATTGCTGTCGGGGTAATACATGTCTGTCTGACAGTGACAAATGTGTTCCGCTCCTCTGTGCCCTATTCAAGGAGGAAACAAATTCTACGTTCTCTCAGTATCTCTAATTCCCTTTGGGACATCTCTTTGCCTAGATGCATCGCTCCTGAGCTGGAAGTGCGGGACCCCACTGTGACATTTGGCCGGTGCTTCCTAAACTTCCAGTACGAGCGGCCGCTGACCCTGGTGAACAAGAGCCGCGTTCCAGCCTGCTACAGGCTCCTTCCTCAGGTTTGGCATCGCATCTGCCCTCAAGAGTTATCCAGGGGTTTATTAAGGGGATGAAAAATAATAACAAAGGGGTGGGGTAAGACCTTGCTGGTTTATATTCAGATGGGTTCTTGTTTTCAGCAAACCTTTGGGTGTAGAAGAACCGCGCCACACCTCCCCCCCCCCCCCCCGCATATAGACTTTGGGAAGAGGTTTGTATTCTAGCCTTTAGGTTGATTTTATGCAGGGTGGTGAAAAGCTGCTGTGAGGAGGCTGCTGGCATGGGTGTGTATGTCTGTGGGTGCAGCAGCTTTTGGACCCCCTTGGGATGCAAAGCCCATCCCGCTCTCCTAGCTGGGTTCCAATGGTAGATGTTAAGGAGTGCAGGTTTCTTCGGAGGTCGCTCTGAAGTTGGGTTTGATTTTGTCTCTTACAGAAGCACAAGCAGGGTGATGCTGTGCTGTACTCCAGCCCCGTGTTCTCTGGGATCATCAAGCCTTACAGCACTGTCAGGGTCCCGTTGGTGCTGGAAGCCCAGAAGTTGGGACATCAGTCTGCTTCTGCTGTGCTCACTGTGCTTGGGAACAAGAACTCCCCACTGGTGAGTCCTCGAGGTTCCTAATTCCAGGGATCCTTCCCGGGGCTGCAGTACGCAGCCAGGGTGGACAAGGAAAGGGGTTCGTGGTACAAGCAACAGCCAAGGTCTAGAGGAGAGGAAGGCTGGTGGGACTTCTTGGGCAGGTGACAGTCTGAGAGTCCGATGTGGCACATAATTACAGATAGGAGAGATGGGATAACGAGCGCAGTCTGCAACCCAGCATGGTCCCTGGAGCTGAGACTCTGCTGCGTGATTAGGTGAGCAGGAGCTGCTGCTTCAGAGCAGGAACTTTTGTTCAGGAGGGCACTGGGACACCCTGTGTGAGAAACCACGCTGAGAGCTTGGCCCATCACGTCGAGAAGTATCCGTCATATCTCTGCGTAAAGCCCTGTGCATCTCCACACCCCTGGCATCTGCAAGGCAGGGACTCTTCCTTTTTCCAGCACAGGCTTGGAAATGGTGAAGCATTCCTGACGATGTTTCTGGAGCCTCCTGAAAGATGCTGTTAGCGTTCAGGCATCCACAGCAGCAGCAGTGACAGCAAGATGTAGGCAGGAGAATGCCTTGTGTAGTGTCCTGGCTTCATCTAGCTGAAATCTAGAACAAATGTAGTTAATTAAATTTAAGTTTAGAATGATATTAACTTTGGAAGCGGCTGTTTCAGGATGTCTTGCCATCTCTCTGAGCATGAAGTAGGATGCCACAGGAACCTTAAGCTTTCTGTACCCGAAAGGGAGGCTGGCCTTTTGAAAGCAGGCTGGGGATTGAAACTGTCATTAAAACAGATGGAAACAATGCTGCTCAATCCCTGGATGCCAGGGAACATCTCAAGCCTGGCCTTTGTGGCTGTGCTGGTAGGAGAGACAGGCAAGCCTGAAGTGGGACAAACCAGTTGCTTGGGCGTAGATGTGGTGTTTCCCTGGAAAAGGGGGATTTCTGCCCTCTAGAACCAGCCTGCTGTTTAACTGCAGGTTCCTTGCAAAGCTTTTCTCCTTGAGCTAACAGCTTCTGGGTTCAAAGCTTCACCTTGCCTAAAGTATTTGCCTTTGGAAGTGAACATCATCTTCATTTTCCTTGTGCTTCAGCTGGAGGATCCCAGCTCTCCCTGGCAGGGGGTTGAGTGGCTCCACAAGCCCGTGAAGTCGGTCTTTAACATGCAGCATTTATGCTCCCTTGCCGTGAGCGCCGGTAGAGGCTTCCCTGGGTGTACTGAGCGCAGGGATGGGAGTTTCTGGCCGTGGGGCGGCATTCTCCCTGTTTCCTATAGTCTAAGCAGAGTAGTGGATTCATCTGAAGTTTTCTGGGCTAGCAGAGCATCAACTTGCACATGCTGCACTGGTGGCAAATCCTCCCCATAGGGATCCTGAGACCTCAGCCTGACCCCGGGGGAATGGCTGCAGCGCGTCACGATGGAGCAGAGCGCGAGCTGGCTCTGAAGTCACCCCGTCAGCGCGGATACCGAGTCTGCGGCCGCACCTTGCATTGCGTTGAGTCCCTCTGGGTGTCTGTTGCTTGGTGTTGGGCTTGTAGTGGCTGCGTGCCAGCTTTGGTGTGGTGTATTCTGTCATCCTCTGTGGGAAGGAGCTGGTAAAACCCAGACCTGGGGTTACTGGTGGTCACTTGGACCACGGCTGTCTGCCAGGGACAGATGCTCTTCTTTCCTAAAGGATCTACCGTGACGTTATGGTACCCAGAAGCAAAGGCAGAGTGGTGCTGGGGGGTGTACGTGCAGCAGCATTACCCAGAGCAAAACTCCCGTCGCCTTTCACGGGTGTCACATTGCCCGTCACGCTGTTGAACAGGGTTTTTCTTTCCCCCTTTATGAAGACAGCAGATGAAGAGTTTCGTTGGCTTTTTAATAAGCCTTCTCCTTGGTGAGGATTCATTGTGTTAGTGCACGTTCCCTTGTTAAAACCAGCTAGCCTGAGCATCTTCCAGATGTTATTGTGTCCACCTCCAAAGGGCTGTGCCCTGCCTTTGCTGCTTCCACCCCACTGCCACTGGGAAGCAAAGCCAGCTGGTGAGACACAGCTCTTCCCTCCAGCTCCTTCTTCCTGGCAGCTCTGGGCAAGCATCAGTAAGACCTCAGCTCTCCCTACCTCCCTCCTCCTGGAGCGATGAAACATCTATCATCACACAGCTTCAGCTTCCTATTTTTGAGGTACCAGCCTTGGTACGTGGCTTGTTGGGGGTTTTTTGGCTCTTGCACAGTGCGCTGTCAAGAGATGAGTGTTTACAGACGCTGCTCCTTCTGCCTGAACTGGACTAGTGATTCTGACAGCTGTCAGTGCCTTTTCCTCGAGTGGGCCATCGTTAAAGGTTTTCCATCACAGAGGCTGGTTTGTCCTGAGGTTAAATCCCACTCCGTGTCCTCTGGTGAATCGCACAATGATTGTCAGTGCTGGGAGTTCTGTGTGTTCGGGTTCTGTTGAAGGGTTGAAGTGTTCTTAGGAGCTGGGCTTGTTCAGCCTGGAGAAGCTTTGAGGGGACCTCATTGCAGCCTTCCTGTCCCTGAAGGGAGCAGAGGAACAGGAGGGAATCAGCTGTTCCAAAGGGCAGACACTGGCAGGACAAGGGGGATGGAGTGAAACTGAAGGAGGGAAGGGTTAGATGAGATATCGGGGGAAGTTCTTTCCAGAGAGAGTGGTGAGGGCCTGGAAGGAGCTGCCCAGAGAAGGGGTGGGTGCCCCATCCTTGGGAGTGTTCAAGGGAGTGTTGGATGGGGCCCTGGGCAACCTTGTGTAGCTCCAGGCATGGAGGTTGTTGGCCCTGCCTGTGGCAGGGTGTTGGAGCTCTCTGGTCCTTGAGGTCCCTTCCAAGCCAGACCGTTCTATGAGTCGGAACTGGTGAAGTCCAACCAGAGCAGATGAAGTTCCCTGGTTTTTAGCGCTGTGAGAAGGTGGCTCAGCACAGGAACCCGTCTTCCTCCTCCTACCATGGCCTTTACAAGAAGAAAACTTGGAGGGTCTCAGGCTCTGGAGAGAAAAGCAATCCTGCTTGAGGGACAGAATGAATAATGAATCTCTTGTTCCTGTAGTACTGGGAGTGCCCAGAGGCAGCACCGAGAGGCAGCCAACGGACGTGATCTCTGCTGCCAAGAGCCTGCTTTGCTGGGGGCTCGCGCTGGTTTTCAGGGGGCAGCTTTGTGGGGGATGCGGAAGAAGTTACCGGCCAAGTGTGGCTGTCTGGAAGTCCTAGAGGACAGTTTGGGGCAAGATCCAGCGGGAAAAGGAGCGGGAGCAAGAAAAGGGGCAGGAGCAGGCATGGGGTAGAGGAAGGAGAGCTGAGCAAGGGGGAAAATACAAGTGTGGGGAGCTGGTTTTCTTTATCCCCCAGTAACAGGGGCCTGTGGCTTCCTGATGGGATCACTGTAGATCCCACACTTGCTCCAGGCCTTCTGCATCAGTGTTACAACACCTCAAACGACCGACAGCCGTAATCACCCTCCAGTCTAGGGGTGCCCTGAGAGCCATCTCTTCTTTAAACTTTCCCTTGCCTTTGTTTTTTTAATCTTCCCTACCTGGACAGGACATCAGCTTGAAGGCCGTTGGAGAGGGACCAGTTGTCCACGTGTATCCCAGCAAGATCGATTTTGGCGATATCCAAGTTCTGGCAGACGCTTCTCGCACTCTCTACCTCTCCAACCAGAGTGTTATCCCTGCGTCCTTCCGGGCAGAGGTGGTAAGTATCTGTGGGGATATTTCCCAACAGAAATGATGGCTCCATAGCAGCCTGGGACTTGATTTTTGCACGTGATGTTTCCATGTCGCTATCTGAGAGAGCAGCAAGGTATTCCACCGCAGCACAGCAAGAGAAGCCCAGCACTGGGGGACCCCTCAGGGAGGCAGGGAGTTTTCCTGGATGGTTGAGCAGAAATTGATGCCAGGTCCTTTTCACAAGTTCTGGCTTTACATTGTGGGAGGTGTTTTGCTCTGAGCTGTGTATTTGGAGCTCTGAGATGAAGAGAAGCCCGTAGCCTTTTTCTCCTGAAAGGAGCATGGGTTTCCTGATCATCTCCCTGCTCTCTCTGCGTCTGTTTCAAGCTCCTCCTGGTGATGGAGACCATTGCTCTGCTGCCAGCTTGCTCCCTGTGAATGTGGCTTTAGAAGGACTGGGGGGTCCAGTGCCCTGATCGCCCCATCTGTAAAGGGCAATCTGGAAAAAACAAGAGGAAGAGAGAGGAAGCTGGGGCCGTGCCCACAGGGCACAGCTGGCAGGTTTCTTCCTGCTTGTTTCTTCACTGCCCCTCTGTAAACATTCAGAGCTGGATTTCCCGAAGGAGAGAGTGCCAGGGCACCTCACTGCGGCTGATGATCAGTGGGAACGGAGTGCTTCAGTCCTGGGGGGCTGTTGGGAAGCACTGCCCAACTCTTGGGGAAAGAAGACTTTGGGCATCAGGATTTTGCTACACCCGTTTGGCAGAGTTTATCCTTCAGGCTCTCGGCCATATCCCCCGGCTGCGTGGCTGCTGCAGTGGGGTTTGAGCAGTCCTGGCCTCGAGCCTTTGTGCAAACCCGTCTGTGGGGAAGCCAGGAGAGATGCAGCTTGCCTTGGTGTGCTCTCCCAAGGGGAGGCTGGAGGGGAATAAAGCTTCTCCCGAGGATGAGCATCCCTTGGGTTGGGCAAAACAGGGTTAAAGAAGTGGGTCCATTAAAGGAGGGTGCAATAGAAGCTCCAGCATAGTTGCTGTTTCCAGACGCTTGGATTTAGGGAAACGAAGCCTTTATGTATTTACCCTCATGTCTTTAGTCCTTTCTCCTGCACCCCAGCAGAGAGCAGGGTCCGTGGTGTCCATGCTCACTTAGCGTCTGCCGTGTCTTACAGGCTGGCAAACGCTCGCGCTGCAGGATTGAGCCCAGTAAAGGAGTGATCCCCCCCGAGACCAAGGTGGCTGTGACTGTCATAGCAAACTTGGATGACATTGAACAATTCAAGGACAAGGTGATCGTGTCCATAGAGAACAGCCACAGCTACAACGTCCTGATCCGGGCTTTCGGCATTGGCACCACCATCGTCATGGACAAACCACTTGCTCCAGAGCTCAACTTGGGCCCCCACTTCAGGTAAGTTATCTCTCTGCTCCGGGCTCTGCCGTGGGCCCAGCAAGGAGGAGTTCTGCTGAAATCCTTGGGGCCGGTTCTCCTCCAGCACTCCAAGTCCTGGCTCGGTGCCCCAGGAACTCCTTTAGAAATGTTTTCTGGGTGGTTTTCAAGTTGTTAGATTCCCTCAGAAAGCCACTGAGCCAGACACCAGTTGGGAAATTGTTCCCGACTTGCCTTTGGTTAGAATCCATGCATTTCCTTGCTTTATGGAGTAAAGATTTGGAAGAAAACAGCAGGTTCCAGAAGCCTCCAGCTGGGAAACGTGACGTTACAAGTAGAAACACAGTACACCGTACTTTTTGCAGTAGCCTTGCTGGCTTCTTCACTGGCTGTGGAGTATCGTCTGGCAGCGGCAGAGAACCTTGTCAGTAGCTTGTTAGCAACTCCTTGACTAAGTTACCAGCACTGTTTGGTTTCCCTTCTGCCCCAGGGAGTCCGGGAGGAGCAGCAGAATTTGTCTTTGCCCTGTATCATCTCTGAGCTTGCTGTCTCTCTCCTCTCCCCTGCCAGGCTGCTCTCTATCAGATGTAGATACTCTTTCCTCCCTTCTCCTGCCTGTTTTCCTTTCTGTCTCTTCCGCCAGCTGCCACAGCACGGAGCAGCCATGGTGGCTGCAGGACCGGCCCTGAAAGGGAGCGGAGGAGAAGTCTCCTGAGGTTGGGTGGGATAAAGGGAGAGGGTTAATGGCAAGAGCTTAGCTCAGAGAAAGGGATTGGTTTGATCCTACCGTGTGTGTCTGAACCTGGCAGGTTCTTGCGAACAGGGGAGGGAAATAAGGTTTTTCAAAGTGTTTGAGACCTCTTGGAGCATTCCTCAGAGAAGGAATCACCTTCTCCAGGTGCCTGTTCCTTTCCCTGCCCAAAGAGGGTCCACAGTTCTCCCATACCCTAACCTTTGGTTAGAGCCAGGAGGTTAATCCTACCTTAAGCATTTAGAATAGATTTTAGGGGTGCAAATATGCACCCACAAGCCATCCACGTCAGCAGGGACACTTGTCCAGCATGTCCTGTGCTCCATGCGGCCACAACTCAGCTACACAAGGCAGAGGACAAGGCTACCGAGTTTCGTGTCCTCTGCCCCCCTTCGCCTCCTGGCCTGCGGGTTGTGGAGCTGCTGGGCTGCAACCGGGTGAGCTGAGGTGGGACCAGGGAGCATGGCAGATGAGTTGGGCTTTCCCAGAGCTGCAGGTTCTGCTCCAAGCTTTCCCCCGCTGCTGTCGGCAGCATAAACTGTTTCCTGCCCAGCTCGGGCCCATTGTTGTTGAGCAGCCTGTGGCCAGGGCTGGTTTGTTCTCTGCTGTCGCTGCTGCGTTTGCCTTTCGCTGCGTGCAGCAGACACGCGGTTTGCAAGCTCATCCTCCATCCCTTGGACAGACACCAACTGTTGCAGGAGCTTCTTGTTTCCTGGCCATGCTCAGATTTATAGGGGGTAAAATAATTCCTCCAGCCTGGCCTGCAGTCAGCGTTCCTTGATGTGAAGGAATCAGTCTCCATGGAATATTAATCTGGCTTTCTATCGAGCTGGAGTTCTTCATCTCTTGTTGTTGCTCTGGTCCTTCAGCCGCTCCATCTGGTCTTGCTGCTGTGCTCGTGTCGGGGAAACATCGCTTGATCCCACGTTCTCCCAGCACATCTGGCTTCCCACAATACAAACCCAGCTTCAGTGTTCAGCCCAAGGATGATACGTTGGGGATGAGGAGTCGGGTGCTCCTGAAGGGATGGGACAGACGAGGGGGAATAACTGAGATGCTGATGTCCTTGGTGAAGCTTTTCCTTGCTTTGCGCAAACAGACCGGCTGCTGAATGCTGATAAACTTAGGGGCAACCACGGTCTGGCTCTTGGTGTAACTTTGAGCTGGGTCAGTGGTTTTGGAGGTGGATTTGTTGCTGGGTGAGTGGTGAGATAAGGCCAGCGGGGCACTGAAGCCAGGTGGGTGCTGGGAAGAGGCAGTTCCTGAGCCATTTTCCATCTCTGCTTCTCTTCTAGCCTACATCCCTGTTGTTACCGCTTCAAGATAACGAACGCAGGACGACGCATCCATCGGCTCTATTGGAGAATGGAAGGTTCCCCCCCATCTCCCCGTCGTGATTGTCTCCCTGCCATCCAAACCAAGGGCAAAGGTTCCTCCAAGACCCCCAGACCTGCCAGTCCCGTGTTTAAGATTCAACCTCTGACAGTGGAGCTGATGCCAGGCCAGACTGTGGAGATGACTCTGGAAGGCTCCTCCAGCACTCCTCAGGTGAGGTCCCCCCCGGGTGCTGAGCTTTCCCCATCGCATCACCTCCACTGGGGCTTCTCCTGCAGCCCCTTGACTTCTCCCTGGGAAGATGAACAAGTGCTTTCAAGAAAATATCTCAACGCCCCGAGTGACCATGTCAGCACCAGTTGCACTCCTTGCTGGCCACCATCAGTTCCCAAGGGGTTTTTTTGGGGTGTTTCTATAGCTACCATCAAGCCAACTTGCCCATACCAAAATAGGGGCTGAAGGAACAGGGGCAAACGGTGGGTTACAGGGAAGGAAGGGCAGAGAAAATAAGTTAGGCTTAGCCTAGGAGCAAAGGCAGGGAGTGGATTGAGAAACCGCGAGGTAATTTCTCTGGGGGAAGCAGGGAGTAAAACAAAGGCCCTGGGAAGGGAGGGGAGCGTCTGGGAGCAGCGTTTTTTTCCCTCTACAGACAAACATGGGCAGAAGACTTGCTTAGAGCCCAGTCCTGGAGGAGAAAAACGAGCCCAGCGCAGCAGCCAGAATGGTGGGAGTCATGTTCTCCATGAGGGAAGCTGCTCCCAGGGATCATTAGAATTGACAGTTCCACTTGTATTAGTATTCCCAGAACAGCTCACCCCAGGCTCTCGGCCGGCCCCGTGTCCCAAGGGCGGTCAGGTCCGGCAGCGCCCTTGGATGGCAGCTCAGAGCGGGGGTAGCTCAGCGGGATCACTGTGTCGTCTTCTTCCTGGCCCCTTCTTTCCAGGGGAAGCTCTGCAGAGGAGCTGCCAGCTAAGCCTGGGGCGCATTCCCTTGCTCCAGGCCCACTGGGCACAGATGTTTAGGCGAAGGTGGAATAAATCTGCATGAAGCTCCTGCTGTGTTTTGAAAGGTGTTTTGAAAGGGTTGCCTCGGCGGAGGCTCCAAGATGTGATTCCCGGCTCAGTTGGTTGCGGTGGGACTGTCCCCGTGCAGTTGTGAGTCCCGAGGTTTTGCTGAGGTGGAGAAAAAGGTCCAAGAAAGAAACTAAAATGCTTAGGGCATTGGAGAGGGTGTCTTGCCTGGAAATCTTGAGAAGGGCACTGGGAAGCCCTGTGAAGGGCATCTGTGAGGCAAGAGCATGGGGAGCAGATGTAGCTTTGGGTCTTGAGAAGTTGGTACTCTTGAGGTTGGTCAGAAGCCCAACTCCCTGCGGTGCACGTAGAACCCAAGAGTTGTGAAGACTGTAGGCTCCCGAGAGGAGTTGGCTTGTGGAGCTGTACCAGAGGGGGAAGAGTGCAGAGAAGGGCAACCAGGCTGGTGAAGGGGCTGGAGGGCAAATCATACGAGGAACGGCTGAGGGAGCTGGGGATGTTTAGCCTGGAGAGGAGGAGGCTGAGGGGAGACCTTATCACCACCTACAACTACCTGAAGGGAGGTTGTAGAGAGGTGTGCGATGGTCTCTTCAGCCAGGTGACAGAAGATAGAGCAAGGGGAAATGACATGAAGCTGTGCCAGGGCAGGTTTAGATTGGATATTAGAAAAAAATATTTTACTGAAAGAGTTGTCAGGGCCTGCAACAGGCTGCCCAGGGAGGTGGTTGAGTCACCATCCCTGGATGTGTTCAAAAAAAGGGTAGATGAAGTACTTAGGGATATGGTTTAGCATAGGATGGGAATGGTTGGACTCGATGATCTTCAGAGGTCTCTTCCAACCTTGTGATTCTTGTGAAGAGTGGAGGGGGAGGAACCTGGGGAAGTAGAACCATGAGAAATCAAGGGAATGGGTTACCCAGCAAGGCTGTGTAAGCCCCTGGATCCCTGGCAGGGTTCAAGGCCAGGTTGGATGGGGCTTTGGCCTGCCTGGTCTAGGGAGGGTGTCCCTGCCCATGGCAGGGGGTTGGACCTAGATGATGTTTTCCAGCATGATGATCATGCTGAGCAGCAGGGCACATCATGGCGATAACCGTTTGCGGGGGGGGGGGATTATTCCAGTTCCACCTGACTTTGTGGGTGCCTTTTGTGGACGTTGGGGTGTAGCACTAAGGATTTTGGGAGAGCAGAATAAGTAGGATGGAGCATGAAGAGAGGACTACCAAGGAGACCAGTGACTGTAGCTTTATGGCAGTGTAATAGTTGTGGAGGGTTGATGGCCAAGATCCCATGGCATGGGTTTATCCAGGCTATCAAATTCCTTCTGTGTCCACGGCTTGCAAATTCCATGGTGTTTTCTGGGCTCCCTGCTGGCACTTGGTGGGTGACGTGTGACTCTTGCCCACAGGTAGTGAAGGAGCGGCTGGTGTGTCATGCCATCGTGGGGAACCAGTTTGGGAAGAGACGGATAATGCAAGTGGCTGTCACGTGCGAGTTCATTGCTCCCACCCTGCAAGTGTCGCCCAGAGCAATGTCTTTCCGGGTGGAGAAGGTAGGTCTCTGGGTTGGGTCCTGGTGTTTAGTAGCATGGCTGAGGACTGAAAGCCCACGGAGGGGTGTGATGGCCTTCAGGGAAGGAAGTTAAACATCTTCTCCAAGTCCTCAGGGCTTTGCCATTGGTTTGAGCAGGACCAAGCTATTGCCATCAACACTGAGATCATTATTTCTCCCCTGTGGGGTTGGGGACCATCTCTCCAGCTCTATTTTGCCTGTGTTGAGCTGGAGGCAGAATCGAGCTGCTGAGCCCATGGCCAGGTGTGTGGGACCCACAAGAACAGCATGGGCCTCTCACAGCCATCCTCCTGTGTAGGGACTGGGGCAGGAGAGCAGGTCGCTGTGGCCGATGGATGCCAAACGCCCTCCTCACCCCCCAAACCCCCCGTGAGGTGGTCTGTGAGCAAAGCGACCGTGTTTTTAGAGGTGGGACTGCTTAACTTCACCGAAGGGCGGAGACTCACCCCCCTCCCTGTTTTTTCCCCTTGTCTTTAGCAACCCAGCGATGTCCTGAGCCTTCAGTACAAGCCTCTCTCTTTAAAAAACACCTCCTCCCTGCCTCTCAGCATCGTCCTGATGGTAGAGCAACCCTTCTGGGTCTGCAGTGCGTCCCAGCAGCCTCTGCCAGACCAGGTGAGCAGCCCCAGACCTTCCCGCTGGTGGGGTTTGAAGAGGGAGGGGGATGGGGGTGCGTTTCCTTTGGGAAGCCCTCCAGGAGAGGTGGTTATTCCTTTGAATTGGCAGTCAGTTGGCATGAACAGCATCAGGTTTGAAAAGGAGAGAAAATACCACCTCAATTGGGGAAATACCTCCTGGCTCTAAGACAACTCGGAGCAGGAACCTAGGTGTGGGCCAACCGTGAGGTGAAGGTGTCTCTTGGAAGCCCTCCTTGGGTGACCTGAAGAGCTGCTTGCTCTCTTTGGGGGCAGCTCTGCCCTTGGGAAGGCCGAGGCGCTTGTCACCTGCGCTGCTGGCGGTGGGAGGTGTCAGACATGGGCTCTGCTAGAGACATGTTGGAAGCACGGCCACCGTTGCCATGCAGGTGATGAGCCCTCTCCAGGCTGAGGGCACAGTGCCCTAGGGCTCATGTTGAGTGTGAAGACAAAGGGGTTCCTCTAGAGTCAGGGCACGCCAGGATTTATTTCCCTCTTGCATTATGGGTGCAGAGCACAAGGGGGTGAGCCTGAGAGTCTCAGAGAAGAAAGCTGTGCTGCATGGTCAGGGGCACGTTATAAAGAAAATGAAGGCTGAAGCAAGAAGCCCACGTTGGGGTTGCACTTTGAACACTGAGGCGTTTTGTGCCACCAGACCTCAGAACTTCATCACACCAGTGGTTAATACTCGTCATCTTCTTGCAGCCCATAAAGCTGGGGACCGGGAAGGAACTTAATCTCTCCATCGGGTTTAACCCTGCTTATGAAGAGGGTTGGAATAGTTGGGAAGCAGGGAAAACTCTGAAGATACAGTTTCCCGAGCACTCTCATGAGGAGCAAGTCACCATTCGGGGAGAAGTCTTCTTCCCAAATCTCCATATCCAGACCACAACCTTGGACTTTGGCTGCGTCTTGAATGACACTGAACACCAGCGCCACATCCAGATGACCAACTGCAGCCCGCTGCCCGTCCAGTACCACTGGCTGTTCCTGGCGGACGACTCCAAAAGCCACCTGAGGTACGTGCACCTCTCCTTGAAGCTCTTCGTCCGCTGTCCCGTTTGTCCTTTGCAAAGCCTGAGATGGTTTGTGTAGCATCCGACAAATCCCTTTCACTTTCCCTTGTGGAAAAAGCACCTGCCAGCTTCAGGCAGGGAAGGTGCCCAGGGAGTGGGGCTTCTCCACAGCTTGAGGTGGGGATTTCCACGGCTCAAGGCAAGTGCCACCTTGAACTGAGTTCTCCTGTGTTCTGCTGCCCATGGCATTCACACAGCGGCTGTTGCGTGTGTTCCGGCGCTCGTTGTGTGTTGTGTGTTCCGGCGGGTTCTGCTGCGGCTTTGGGTGCAGCAGTAGGTGTCAGTAGGAGGACTTGTCCCAACATCCCTGGGCACCAGGGCCACCCAGTGCTGGCCTGTGCTTTCCAAGCCCAAGAGCAATCTCTCAGTTGTGCTGTAGCGCATCTCTAAAGGCGTTTTCGAGCGGTTCTTCCCGCTGTGGCCTCTCTTGCATAGGTCAGAAGTTGACTCCGGGCAGTTTGAATTCCAGCAGCCAATGGTTTTTCCATACCGCCCCGGGAAACGGAGCGAAGTTACCCATTGAGGGGCAGCTCTTCCGAGTCCTAGAACAATTGGCTTTGCTGGACGCAAGCCCGCAGGTGCTGGTTCTTCCAGCAGATGCCGAGTCACCCAGCTCTGTTGCCTTGAGGGTCCTGAGTGTCCTTCTGGCAGGATCCTCTGCTCCAAAGGGTTTGGCATTGCCCCTTTGCTGGCTCGTTAGCGCTGCAGCCATTTAGGACAGCTCCCTTTTCTGCTCCACATGTTAATTAAGCGGTAATGTGCTCTCTCAGGGTCCCTCAGGAGACACCATGTGATCCTTGTGGCAGAGCTGGAAATGAAGACGGTCTCCAAGCTACTAACACCTCACATTGCTCATTAAGAGCCCGGCAGAAGGGCAGCATGTCAGATCTATTTTTCTGGTCCACGTTAAGCACTGTTGGTGTTGTAAATTATCAGATGAAACTAACTGGGTGTGACATGGAGGGAATCAACCGTCAGGGCTGGTGACGGTGAGATGGACAGAATGGTGGCCAGACTGGTGTGTGGCTGGAGAGTCTCCAGGCGCTCCCGGTGCGTGTGTCCCATTGGCACAGGCACCTCCCTTCTCACCCAGAAGAAGTCAGGCTGCCCGAAGGCAGCTGAGGTACCTGGGTGTCCCGTGCAGTGCTGGGCTCTGTCCAGTTGAGGCACAGCAGGCTGGAGGCTCCAACCCACCCCAGCCCCGGCTCCATTCCAGCTCTGGCTCCATCCTGCCTTGTTACACGTACAAAAAGCCACCAGCGTCGCTGCTTGCTCGTACCGACCCGCGGCTGTGGGTCACTCTTGGCGAGATGTTCTGCATCAGTGTCTGGCTGAGCCACAGAACTTCTTGCCGTGGCTCTGCAGGTGGGGAAGGCACGGTCTGGGGTGGCAGGTGCTTTTGGGAGGGTGCTGCTGGGTCTGTACCAGCCCATGGCTGCCTGGCTCTGTCCCTTTGCCCTCCAGTCTGGGCTTCTTGCAGGGTTCGTGTGTGTCTCCCTTTGCTGCCACGCTCCCCACCCCGGTGAGGTGTTCACCCCTGTCCCCATCTGCTGCTCCTTGCACCCGGCTGCTGGCACCGCCGCTATACCGGCATCGTTCCCAAGCACTGACCTGCTCTGACCCGCTTATGGAGCTGCTGAGCTCCCACCTTGGTGCCGGATCCTGCCAAGGAGCTGCTCCTGCTGCCCTCCCTCCTTCCCACTGCAGCTCCACCATCAAAGCTTTGTTGTTTTCCAGGTTAACTCCTCCAACACCAAATTCTTTCACAAAAGCCAAACCACCAAAGGAGGAGGGAGCTCAGCTGGAGTGCCCAGCACCTTCAGAGAGCATCCTCGGGAATGGGAGTGTGGAGGAGCCACTTGAAGCCCTGGCAGGGGTGGGGGATTCTGTCCCACAGCCACCAGATGCAGATGACACCCTGGAAACAGAGGTAGGTGATTTTCTACACCTCCCATCAGCGTTGCCTCCCCCAGCTTACTGCAGAGGGCCCGTGCTCATGTCAGCCTTCCTTCTGCTACCCAGAGAGTGGGCTTGGCAGCAGGGCCAGCGGCTGGATGCAGGCCTGTGGGGAGGGAGAAGTTGGAATCCCAGAAGGCTTTGGGTTGGAAGGGTCTCTAAAGATCAAATCCCACCCTCTGTCATGGGTAGGGACAGCCTTGCTGGCCCAGGCTGCCCAAAGCCCCATCCAACCTGGCCTTGAACCCTGCCAGGGATGGGACTTCCACAGCCCCTTGGGCACCCTGTGCCAGGGCCTCCCCACCCTCAGAGTAACGCACGCACATGTAACCTCTGTGGGACACCACAGGCCTAGGAAAGTGCTGTCAGCATCTTTGGGAACACGTGCTTGGTGAAGCTTTGCTGGGTTTGGAAATGTAGAGACCACAAAAAGCATCGAAAGATGAGAAGACTCTGCCCTCCCCAGTACCTTATCTCCTGGGGAGATGCCCCATAAATCTTTGTAGTAGATTCTGCTGAGGCCAAGGCCGTAGCACAAAGCATGTCTTCACCTCTTAAACTTCCAGAGCAACCACAAAGCCCTCATCTATAAACAGGGGGTCAGAAGCCCAGGGCCAAGGTTCCTTTTGGACAGTGGCTTCTCTGAGGTTAAACACCAGCTCCTCACTGCTGGAAGACAGGAAACCATCTCGGCTGCCTTCTTCAGGAAGGTGCCTGTGGAAAAGAGTGTGCCAGCTGAGCTCTTCAGCTGATGAGTGCAGGAGATGAAACTAAGCACCACCCAGAACAGGAGAGTTGCGCCGAGCGCTTCCCAAGTCTTTATTTTCCTGTTGGTGGAGTTTGGCTTGCAGCTGTACTCCTGGTTTGTCACAGAGAAGCTGCCCTGTGCCAGGCATCAGGCTTCTGGCACGTTCCTCGGGCAGCAGCGAACAGGCCCAGGCTGGCACCAGGCTGCACAATGGAACCCTTGGGGTCTCTGCCAGCCCTGAGCGCCTGGTGTACCCCGCTTCCTCCTGCAAGCTGGCGTGTAGGATGTACAGTTGGAGCCCGTGTCTCATCTGCGGGTGGGCTTGGACCCATGCTCAAGCATTGGCAGGGACATACCTGTACTTGGCTTGCGCCCAGGTCCCATCTCAGCTGCTTCCTGGCTTGATGAGGTGGTAGAGCCACGAGCGGAGTGGTCTGGCTCAGCCCCACCTGCTGCTTACTGCAGCCCATGGCACTTGTTTTCCAGCCTCTACCAGAGGGTGCTGCGGAGCCAGACGGTGCTGCGGAGCCAGACAGCACTGTGGAGTCTCAGAGCTCTGTGACCGTCAAGCAGCTGATGTCAGATGTCAGTCTGGAGCTCCCCACCATGGAGGTGGACGAGGTGAGTGGGAACCTGTCTCGCTTCCGTGGTCACACTGGTGGCCCTAAGGACGTGTGTTGGTGTTCCTCTGGAGGCAGTGGGAGGCCCGTTCTGCAGCAGAGAGAGCTTCTGGCTGCCAAGAGACCTCCCAAATTACTCTAACGTGGAGTATTAATTAACACATTCATTACTGAGTATGGGAGAAAATTTTCCCCATGGTCTTTCCACTTTTAAGCAGGGTGGCTGCAGGATGAGACTGGGTTTGAGGAAGAGGCCCTCCAGCCATGTCTGTCCTTTGCTGCAAGCAGTGGCTCCCTCCTCTCCTGCACCCATTTCCACACCTGATGTCTCAGTGTCTCTTCCCCTTCCTCCAGGTTTTCCACATCCTGCCGCTGTACGGCGTGCTGCAGCCGGGCGAGAGCGAGCGGGTCAGGGTCACCTTCTCTGGCCATGCAAACATCATTGCCCATGTCACGGCGCTGTGCCGCGTGGAGGGTGGCCCGACCTACGAGGTTGCCCTGCGTGGGGAGGCCTCGCTCATCCACTACCTCCTGGACAGCACGGAGATGGACTGCGGGCTGCAGGTACCAGGCGCTTCTCTTGGCAGGAATCCTTGAGACCATCCCTGGCAGGTGGCTGCCCACCGAGGTCCAGGACTCTCACTGGCTTCTTTGGTTGTTTGGCTTGGAGGTGCAGCTTTGGGGTGACAGGTCCTGTGTCCAAGCTGGTTTTAATGGTCATCTCCATTGCCCTTCCTGAAGCTGGGAATCCCTCCTCTTCAATGAACTCTGGCTCCCAGGGCAGGCGGTGATCTCCAGGGAGTTGTGCCCTGAGACATCCATCTGCAGATCCGCTCCCGGATCCTGGGGTCCAAGGAGATGGTCTCTTTCAGTGCTCTCCATAGACCAGACCACGGTGGGCTGGCCATGCTGGATGGGGCGGTTGCCTTGATCTGTCCTGAATTTCCTTGGAGCCTTTGCAGAGGCTCTGCTCCATCCAGGGCTCCATCCAGGGCTCCATCAATCCGAGAAGCGGGGGAAGTCCGAGGGGACTAAGCTCACTGGAGATGGATCAGAGACTGAATAGGGGCTCGGCCAAGAAGGTCCTTGGCACTAGTTAAGGCTTGCTGTCCAGACCACTGAGCACCCCTAGCTCAAGGGGGCTGGTAACAGAAGAAGCTTCCTGGTGGGAGCCATGGTCCTCCTTTGTGTTTCAGCTGGCTGTCAGATGATGCCTTAAAGTGCTGAGGACTTGTATCTTAAAATCCTAGAACAGTTTGGGTTGGAAGGGACCTTAGAGGTCATCTTGTCCACCTTCACTGAGCAGGGACATCTTCCACTAGGTCAGGTTGCTCAGAGCCTCATCCAGCCTGACCAGATGTTTCCAGCAGTGGGGCATCCCCCAGTTTATTACTGACCTTTTTGAGGTGGTTCCTGCACCTCTGCGCGCTGCCATAAATACCTGCGTGGGTTCCTCAGGTTGGCCTGGGAGAGTCAGGTGCCCGTCCCTCCTCTTCCTCTGCCTCTCTCCTGCGTTGTGTCCATCGGCTCTCATCCCAGTGTCAGCAGGAGGAGATTGCCAACATCCAGATGTGTGTCCTCAGTTTCCCGCCCCTCTGTCTTCTCTCCAGCTGTTTACCGAAGTCACCAAATCAGAGGTCACCCTGCGGAACAGCGGGAAGATGGGATTCACCTACGTGGTGCTGAGCCCCAGCACGGCCACCGCGGACAGTCCTCAGCCTGGCGTGCCCCTGGTCCTGCCCAGCAGCGTGAGTAGCACGAGGGGTTGACGCTGGCTCCACATCAGGCTGCCCATGAGGGGGTTATAGGGGAGGAACAAAAGGTTGGGCAAGCAGAGTCCTAGTTGTACCAGGTGAAGTTGTGCTGGTAGCGGCACTGGAGCGGGATGGTGCAAGGTCTCCTGAGCGTCTCCTTCCCCTCAGGGTTGGGTGGTGGGACAGGACTTCCTCCAGGTCCCTGCCTGCCTCCTGTCAGCACTAAGGACGTAAATAGTCCCTCTCTTGGGCACGCAGCTCCTGCGTCGGAACTCGCGCCGGCCCCTCGCTTCTCCAGCTCGTAGCATCCCCTGTCCCAGTGCCTGGGTTCTGCCTGGATCCCTCAGCTGAAGCAGCATTCCTATCAGGAATGGCGATGGGAAGAAGAGGCCAAATGGCTTTCACATGTGTTCGTGCCAGTCTGCTGCAAGGGGTGACACTGCTCCAGAGGACACGGCTCTGCTTGGCCCTGGGCAGTTGCTGCTGTGCCAGCAGCTTGGCAGGACTTGCTTTTGCAGATGCCGTGTTGGGAGCTGGAGTCCGGGGCTCCGGGGACCAAGAGGCAGGATGTGTCCTGCTCAGCAGCTTCTCCCTGCGGCGTGGGGGGGAGCAGGGAGCTGAAGGACCAGCCCAGTGAGCTGAGAAGAGCTGTGGCTGTGCCCTGTCCCCTGAGCAGTGTTGCCACCTGTTTGTATTGGCTCTCAACCTGGTTGGCATGAGCCCAACTCCAGAATCAGACAGCTCTTCTCTAGGAGCCCAGTGAGGAGGGGATTTGTGGGGAACCCCTTCATCCCTGGAGCTCGTCCGAGCCTCTGCCTCTGCTTTTCCAGGGGTGTAAGTTTGCAGGTCACTGTGAGTCTAGATCGTGCCATGTACCCTCGGTGTAACCACCCAGGCAGGAGCTGTTGGTTGGGCTCATGAGTAAGAGGTCAGGCTCTTGGACACCAGCCTGGGAGCCACTGCAGTGCCATGACAGGAGCTGCTGGCCCTGCTGAGAGTTTGGGCACGCCACTCCTCCTCCACAGCAGCTGGCAGAAGGGCTTTTCTTTGCTGCTTGGGTCTGGCAGAGGGTGGGCAGTGTTGGCAGGAGGACAAACCACAGCCCGGTGTAGGAGACTTGAGCTTTTGGATGCAGGGAAGCTGGAAGGCGATGTGTTGTGTGAGAACCTGCAAGGTGCCTTCTCATCTCAGCTTACCGGTGGTCTGAGCCACCCCTCTGCCAAGCCCTCTGGTTGAATTCCCCTCCTCTTCTTCCACACCTCCAGGGTTACATTGGACCTGGCAGAGAGCAAGTGCTCACTGTCTATCACCTGCCGGGAGTGCCTGGAGTCTTCTGCAGGACCTTCCAGATCCAAGTGGGTCACCTGGAGCCAGAAGAGATCAGGCTGAAAGGAGAGGGGAATTTTCCCAGGATTTATTTGGACCTTCCAAGGAGAATCAAAGGTGAGCACTGTCTGACTGCTCCTCGGGGAGGTCCCCTGGGGGTCTTTTTCTGCCCCCCTGTGTCATCATGCTCATAGGGCAGCTCACACCCACCTCCACCAAGCCTGGAGGTTTCAGGGCTGTTGTTCTTCTGGTTGCTTTCTAGAAGCACATGGGCTTTGCTCCAGAGAGCCATCCTGGCCAGTGTCATCTGTTGGTGGCCTGGATAAAGGGGACAGCTAGAAAGCAGTGTTGGGGAAAGCTGTAATGTGGGCTGGCAGGGATTTGGGCAGGGGTGGGGGGGATGAGATGCTCCCTTGTGTGGAGGAAGATGGGTGGGAGAGAACATAGAAGAAAAGCAGCATCCTCTTTCCATGCGTTGCTGGAGGAATGTGTTTGTGGGAAGGGCCAACGCTGGGGGTGTGGAGCTTCCCAGCTTTAACGGGGACGCCGCTGCGCCCACACTTCTATTTGTGGCTGTTTTCTTCCTTCAGGAAATGAGAACATCCTCAAAGAGGCAAAAGAAAAGCTGGGAGGAGGCAGCCAGAGAGACGACGCGGTGGTTGTCAGGGAGGCCACGGCCAGCGAGCCACCCATGGACGACTCTGGCACTGTGGTGAGACCGGCTGCTGCCCTGTTTGGCAGGGGCCACCCTCTCCCTGTGTCACTTGTCCCCCTTGCACGCTGCAGCTGGCTCCCCTGGGCTGGCCACAAACATGGGGCTCCACTGGTAGTGGTCCTTCCCGTGGGTGCCTGAGCTTCCTGAGTGCCCGAGGGGGAGGTCCTGAAGACTGTGCTCAAGCAACTGAGATGTGTCTCCAAGAGCTGTCAGCACTGATGTGGTTCCCTCATGGAGAGAGCTTTTGTCTGAGCTGCCCTGGCAGCGGCTGGGGACAGGCAGCTAGTTGGAGCTCTGGCAGGTCCTTGACTTGTTTGGTCAGATCAGCTTGCATAAGGGTGGCTGAGCAGGCGAAGGTGCTGGAGTTCATCTCCCTTCAGATACGGTCCTGGCAGATTCTGAGCAGCTGGACAGAAGGACCCCATCATAGACTGTATTGGCAGGGACATCCAGAGGCCATCTACCCCCTGCAGCGAGTAGGGACACCTTTAAGTAAATCAGGTTGCTCAAAGCTTCATCCTTGAACGTCTTCAGGCATGAAGCCTCCACCACCTCCTTGGGCAAGCTGTGCCAGGGTCTCACCACCCTCAGAGTGAAGGACTTCTTCCTGCTTCTTACCAAGAGCAGGGTGGGATTAACTTCCCTTTGCTAACCAGCCACTGTCTTTGTTTTCCTCAGCTGGACGTTGGGCTGCAGCTGGAGATGGAGAACATGCTGATGGAGCAGCACGCCCTGGAGCAGCAGAAAGCTCTCTCCTGCGGTTCCCCGGAGGACGCTGCCTTTGACCAGTGTGCTCGTCAGAGGCTTCTCAAGTTAGTAGGGCCCCTGTGCTCTGATGGTAGCGCACAGTGGTGCGCCCCTGCTCCTGGGAGCTCCTTGTCTCTGGGAATAGCTGGGGACTTGAGAAGGGGGTTGATCCTGACAGTTTGGACGTGCTACCAGTGAGCAGCCTGAGGACTTTTTTCCAGTGGCTTTTCATAGCAGAGGAGTTGTGCCCAGTGTCTGTTTAAACTCATTTTATTCTAAGAACCTGTTAGTAGCTGATAAAAGCTTGGACCTGGGTGCCCCGTGACGTACCAAAGTCTTCTTAGCAGAAGATCAGACCTTGGGCTTCGTGGGCTGGAGTTTCTCCAGCAGTGACTACAGAAGCACCCGCTTTGTTTGCATCCTCCTCCACCTTAAGGACTCTCCTTGCTTCTCCTTCCAGAGTGGAGCTGCCCGAGTACATCCTGGACTTTGGCCACGTCGTTCTTGGTGACATCCACACGCACGTCGTGAAGATCACCAACCCCGGGCAGCTCCCCGCGTCCTTCTGCGCCGACGGACGGGCTCTGTGTGGCACCGGTAACCCATGCTGGAGGGACTTCCCGCGGGCTTGAAGGACCTGTCTCTGACAGATGAGCTGGGGCCACGGGGAAGGGTTTTGAGTGCTCTTTTGCATCGTTTTCTCTTCCTTCCTCCCCCTGCTCGGTGCTCGGCAGCCTGAACTCTCCTGGCCCGCAGTGTGCAGCCACCTGGGCTGCCCTGACGCTTCATTGCGGGGGCTCTGTGGGCTGATCACCTTGGTCACCTCTCAGCATCTCCTGCTCTTGGCTACCAGGAGCATCTCCTGAGTGTCTTTGTGCGCTCCATGAGCTTGTGTTGGGAGCAGACGGGACCCTTGGTGGTTTGGAAGCGCTTTGTTTAGAGTTCGTAATGGCACAGTGCTGCTTTAGCCTCTATTGAGACAACAGCCTGTGAGGTCAAAACAGGCTTTCAAAACAGGTCCTTGAGGACCAGGATGGTGACTTGCTGCGTCTGAAGGGTAGTCAGGTGTCTCCTCTAAATTGTCTTCCAAGCAGCACCACAGCACAGGGGAATCTTCCCTGGAACTTCTTTGGAGAGGTCTGCGCATCCTTCCTGGGGGCCTGGTGAAGGAATTGCTGGTGCTCCTCAGCTGATGGGTTTCCGTTTTACCCTGCGGGTCTTGAATTCAGGCTGTGAAATTCCTTTCCCTTTGAGCGGTGACAAGAGAGAAGGAGTGGCAGTCTTCTCTGGAGACACAAAGGGTCCTTCTGCCTGACAGTCCTGTGGACACCCATACGGTCTGAAGATACTTGTGACCAATTTCACGTTGCTGGTGTATCTCAGCTGCTTTATTTTCACCCATTCAAGGTTTTAGTGTGGACCTGGGCTGCGTGAAGAACCTGCCCTTCTGTGAGACAGAGACATTTCAAGTGAGCTTTGACCCGCAGAGTGCCAACCTGCCGGTGGGAGAAGTGAATGTTGTCCTGCCCATCAAGGTACTGTATCCTTCCTCACCTCCCTGTGCCAGCACGGCCTTTTGAGGCAGCTGTCAGGTTGGGGGCAGCAGCAGATGTTGCCTGGACCTTCAGCTGGATGCTCTGCCCCTCACTAGGCAGAAGAAGGCCCCACATTTCCCATCTGCCTCCGTGCCAGTGTGGCTGAGCCATCCGTCTGCGTCTCCAGGGACAGACTGGAGTTTGCTGCTGTCCAGTGTGGACAGAGTCAGGAAGCAACCATCCAGCTCCACAACCAACTCCAGGTCCCCTGTTCCATCACTGTGAATGAGCCCATTGTGAAAAGGAGGAAGAGACGACGCGGGACACGTAACTTCTCGGTTGGGTTTTCTGTGCCTCTCGTGCCTTTTCTGCCGCTGTGGGTGCCTCACCGCGTGGGGACGGCTCGTGGGAGGGAGATTGGAGGGTATGGAGCAAGGCTGGTTCACCTGGACTTGTTGAGCAGCTGATGCTTCGCTTCTCTGCCACCTTCACCCATTCGTCCTCCTCCAAGGACGGTGCCTGCCCGTCTGCCTGCCCTGCCCACAGGTTTTCCCTCCAGTTCTAGGCTGTAGTGGCCACATCTGGTCTGGATGTGGGTGCTCTTGGCACCGTGACGGTGTCTCAGAGCACTGTGGGAACTTGAGGGTCTGTCCTCACAGACCAAAGAGAGGTTCCTTCCTGTGCCCAGGTGGACAAGTATTTGCCACTTTACATTAAACAAAAGCTGCTGAGGCAGTGGAAGAACAAGCGCTGTGTCTTCCAGGTGCTGCCCTCGGCCGGGACCCTGACTCCAGGACAGCGCTACAAGGTGCGAGTCAGGTTTACACCCCGGAAAGAGGTGAGATTGACGTGCGGAAAATAGACTCTATAACTTGCTGAGAAGTATAAGCTCCATCCGAGTCCTCATCCTGTTCCTGCAGCCGAGGGGGAGGCTTAAAAATATCGTTCAGATCCTGTTCTGGTACCTGGTAAATTTTATCGGGTCTGGTACACCTCTGCCCTATACTGCACGTCGAGCAACACCGCCTCAGTTTACCTCTGTGTTTTTTATTCTCCCTCTCAAGTGCTAGTACCATAGGATCTTGTGGTGGGACTAATCCACACTCCCTTTGCCACTCTGGATGGTGTTGGAGGGTATAAAACATACCCAGATATGTAACTTCATCCCATTTTCCTTCTCTTCTTAGAAATAACATCAATTGTAATAAGGTGTTATAATCTAATGTTCCATTGAGCCCCATCTTCTAATTTATCCCAAGGCCACTACTGATTACAATATTTCATAAGTGTTTTCTTATTTTCAGTGCCTCCTGATCCCACCAATTCCTTCCAATGGGCTAGCACACACCCTAGGGGATTCTTCTTAGAGGCTCCACTTTGATTGTTACCCATCATTTTAGGCTTAGACTGCGACGGTTACAGTTTGAACCTTCCCTTTCTAGTACTTTCTGTGGGGACGTAGGGGGAAAACTGCGCCTGCGCGTGTCCAAAAACACAGTTAGGTGAACACGCAGTCAAGCAGCAGAGCAGTACAAAGTGGCCAGCGCTGGTGAGGGTGAGACCCCAGTTCCCTTGTCTGAATCACAGGATGCGCCTACAACTCCACGAGTGGTAAATGTTCCTTTCTACAGCACTACAGCCAGGCAGTAGGGGCAATGTCCTTGCTATGGCTGTAGTGGTATATTGTTCCCTTGCCCTTAGACTTTCAGGTTGTCATCGCCTTCCGAACGAGTGCGGCTTTACCCACCGGAACAACCAGACAGGTGGGTGTTACTGAGACTAAAAGGTCTCTTCAAGCTCAGATAATTTAGAAAGAATCTAAATTTTCCTTTTCTGTTGTTTTAATTCTAGGCAGAGGACCCAGGCTTCTGCTCCAGCCGATGCGGATATGTGGGAGCGACGCTTTAAAATTGAATGCTGTGTCTTGTCAGCACTTATTATTATTTTTATTATTTTTCTTATTGTGTTTTTATTGTTGTTATAGTTGTGCATAGTAATAAAGTTTTGTTTTTGTTCAGTTATACAGTTCTGTGCACTGAAAAAGATTAGTTTTGTTTAGTTAATCAAGAGTTTCTATCTATATCTCTATTGGACATCAGGGGGAGAAAGTTGCTACACCACGTGACTCATAACTTTATAGTAGACAAAGAAGGGATATGGTTCACAGTAACTTTGCATGCGATTCACCACGTCTTGGATCAATTAGATTAGACACGGTGGAAATATTTAATTTCCCACATATTCCTTTCTCTTAGTTTTATTGCTCTTCGAGATCTGTATTATGTTTTTGATCTCAACCTTCATCTAATATCTACCACAAGTTCCAACCAATCTCTTCACAGGGATTCGGGACTACAAATTGGGGCCCTTTACTTAGTTTACAGTAACTTGATTTCACAATCACTCACTCATCACACCACAGCAAACACCAAGATTTACGCCAGACAGCAAGTTTCACGACAAAACAGTTGACATTCTATTAATTAATTGTCTGTTAAACTCTATCTATATCCATCCCCTCAGCATTATTGCATGTCACTGAATCACTGGTACCAGCAAGCAGCCCCAGCCCAGGCCCCTTCCCGGGCTCAGCGGGGCTGTCGCCCATCGTGGTTCACCGCCCGTGGTCCCTGCGGTGCCGGCACGTTCCAGGCAAACTGGGAATCCGCTTCAATGGTGGAGCGTTCCCAAAGGTGGTTTGAACGTGGCCACTGGGACTTGGAAACTGGTGGCTTGTGGACACGAGAGCTCTGGCTCCCAGTCCCTGGGTGTTCCCGTTGCTGGCCAAAGGCGGAGTAGAGATGACACCCCTGATTGCGAGCGGTCGGGAGCTCCTCGCCCCTCTGATGGAGCGATACAGAGCGGATGTTTGCCTGAGGTGGCAGTGCCAGGACTGTCTGGGCAGTGTAACCCTGAAGGAGGAGGAGAAGCAGCCCCTGAGCCCACCCATGGGGACCTGCACTCCCCCAGTGCGAGCTGAAACCCCTGTCAGTCCATTTAAATCCATGGGATACCCAGTTCCACCTGATGCCAGGAACCATCCTGGTTCCTGGGAGCCAGCGTGCCAGGGCCCCAGCCCCTGCTGCACATCAATAGCCATGGGTGGGACCCCACGGTGCAGCAGGGGGAGGGTGTGGAATAAATGCCGTGGGGTCCCACCCACAGCAGACAGTCCTCCACAAAGTTCTCCAATGTGAGTCCTTTCCCACAGGGCTTTATCTGTTCATCAGCTGCCCCGACGTGGATCACTGCTATGGTGGGAAGTAATAAATCCCAATGTCTCTCCAGTCCTCCATGGGGTCACCAGCCTCCCCCCCAGCAAATCTCTCTCTCGCTCATCTCTGTGGGCTGCAAGTGCTGGCAGAGGCTTGCTCCAACGTAGGGTCACAGCATCTTCTTCTCTCTGTCTCCACCTGTTCCATCCAGCGTGGAGCCTCTCCACTGGCCACAGGTGGGGTCTTGGCCTTTTCCATGGACTCTGGGGCAGGGGGGGAAACACCCTCTCCACCGTGGGTTTCTCCACAGGCTGCAGGGGCATCTTTCTCTCTCCAACACCCGGGGCGCCTCCTCCCCAACCCTCCCCAGCCTGCGTGTCTGCACAGCTCGTTACATCTCCTCACTCCCTTCTCTGGTGGCAAAATGCAGCTGCCAGCAGGGTTTTTTTTTTTTTCCTCATATATGTGATTCACAGAGGCGCTTTGGCCCAATATTTACACTTTGGGGCCACAGAGAATTCCAGCAGCTCCTCACAACAACCATTTTCTACAGCCCCATGTCTCTCCCAGCACCCAGCTACACAAAACTGTGACACCGGGGGAGCGGCGCGCTAATGACCCGGGTTCATTAAAGTTGTTTTCATTAGACTCTGGGGTGTGGTGGTGACAGCAGCGACCTCCGCGCCACTGACGCCTGGCGTGGTGCGGGCGCAGAATGACAAGGGGCCATTGTCAGGGCACCGGCACGGCCCTGGTGCAGGCATTGCCCAGGGTGACCTTGTCAGGCCGGGGAGGGGGACGGTGCCCGGGCATGAGGGGCCCCCGGGTGCCACCCATGTCCCTGTCCCACCGGTGACCGGAGCGCCTCTCCGAAGCCGGGGCTGCCCTGGGCCAGCAATGGTGCCAGGAGCCCCTTGCAGAGCCCAGCCTGCCCGCGGGCACACGCTGGGTGCAATAAATCCCTGGCAGGCGTTAATTGGAGAGCACCTAATTGGGAGTGGCATCCTCTCTTGCAATGCTCTTGGGGCCAGACTGCTCCATGCCTGGCCCTGACCATGGTAATGGACATGAGGGTCCTGCTGGACCACAGTCAGGGCAGCACCCATGCCCATCGTTGGAGAGAAGCTGCAAAAGCAAGAGAAAAAGTAGAAAAGAGGGTCGTGTAGAGATGTGATTTGTGCGTCACGGTAAGGAAGGTGCAGACAGAAGGACGCCCCTGGGACAACCTTTTATATAGGAATGTTGTGGTTCTTGTAGTAATGAAAAGTCCAGAAACCTGACTGGAGGCTGCTGCCTCAGCCATGAGAGGGGATAAAAGCTTGCTCAGTTGTTATTAAAGGTGTCTTCGATCCACCGCGATCGCAGTCCGGGCCTTCCAATGCGCCACCAGTGGCGCCCAGTGCGGGGCACTGACACGACTCGCTGCGATCCGGTGCCGCGGCTCAGCTGAACTCAGGGCAGAACGCTGACAGGAAGCGCTACCGGCGCCCCAGTGCCTCTCGCAGGAGGAAGGTGAGCGGCTGAGAACTGTGGGGATGAATGTGATCAACAAGATTGTGAAGGAACATGGGAAGAAAAGGGATAGTGGAGAGTTACAGCAAATTTTTCTCTGGACTTTTAAAAGTGATCCTTCCACAAACAGTCACAATATTTCTCCTGCAGAAATCTGGGATGAAGTTGGGGTCAGATTTGGGACGGTGCCACTAAAATGGCTTTGCCAAAAACGTTATCATTTCCTCCAAGTGGAATTGAGCCATGAAGGTGAATTCATGTTTTGAGGAAATGAGGGTGGAACAGGAGGCTGAAGAACAAGCAAAAAATGTGTGTAGAAGAGTAAAACCTATTACCAGGTTTATTTTTTTTTCTTCTCCATCCAAAATACTCTGAGGTGGGATAGCCCAGGTGAAAATGAAGCTCTTTTGATTTCAGCAATGCCTCTCTGGAACCATCACAGCTGTGTACATCTAACTTTCCCTGAGGCGTTGATACCCATTGCAAGGAAATCCCTTTGTGCTAGGATGCAGCTAGGCTGGCTTGGGTTATCAGTTTCCAGCAGGTGTGCTGCTATGTTCTGAGGGACATGATCTGCTTCAGCTGGGTAATACTACTTAAGTTTATCCAAGTGTGGCTGGTGAGGAAATAAGTGCACCTTGTTCCCTTCTAGCTGCAACAGCAGCATGTACTAACTGTACCTGTTTCTAAACCAGAGTACCTCTTCCCATATTCAAGCGAGAATCAATTGTCTGCCAAAGCCAATCACCCCTGCAATATTTCCAGGGCACAGGGGAGCTGCCTCAGTCCCCCTGTCTCCTGTGGTGTTTGATTGATGTGCGAGAGCCAGGTGCCCCAAGCAGCCCATCCTCCCTGAAAGGGCAGCTGTGGAGCCCCTGCAGCAGCCTCACTCGCCCAGCCCTTACCGCTTGGGTGACAGAGATGAGCTGCTTGAAGCTGATAAGAACGATGTTGAAGACAGAGGCAGTGCACACCAAGTAGTCCACCACCAGCCACAGCTTGCACAAGCCCCGGCCAAGTCTCCACTCACTGGGCACCACGAGGTCCACTACTTGAACCAGCATTACATTCTCCACTTGGATCTGAAGGTCAGTAGCTCATACTCTCTGCTGGTTAGCGATGGTGGTTTGGACCACCACAGAGTCTCTGGTTACAAGAGTTACTTCTCATTAACATGGCCTCAGGTCATAAGGAAATAGACTTATTTAGTTCGGTAGCCGCAATGAGTGGGGAACTCCAGAGGAGAGATCTCTATCCCTCTGGGTCAGTTCTCTCTCTTGACAGTGGATTGAAAAGAAAACAGTACAGATTCTGTAGGAAGACAAAGAGAACTATCAGGATTGTGTATAGGCTGATAAATAAAGCATATGCTTAGGTCATGGATGAGTTATTGTTATGCCTCTGAGTTAGCTAGACCACAGTAGGACTTTATACACAACAAAATTGAAACTACCCATGGTGTATCACAATGTCATGGTCTCTTACTCCTGATTATAGTATGCCACAGTTCTTATCCTGCCATGGACACTGAGGATGAGTAATACTTCTTTACTTTGCCCCTCAAGTATTCTGAACACATTACAGTGCAAACATGAACGTGAGAGTTTGGAAGTGATGCATGGCCCATTAATTAAAAAATAACTTTTTTTTTGAGCAAGATTTTATATCCTTTTTCCTTCTTCTTCCCTTCTCTGCTGTTCTTTTTCTCTCCTTCTTGCTAGAATTCTCTACTTATGTTCAGCTTTTCCTGCAAACAGCCTTTTACCCCTGAGGCACTAGTAGATTTCAAACCAGGAAGCCAGAGTCATTTATTTCTGTTCACTGTCTCCTGGACATTGCAGTGATTACTAATCAGGTGTGGTGTCAATCTATTTTCTAAATAGGTGCCTTCCTTCATAAAGAACCATCATAATCAACACTATTGGCCACAATACAGATAAGAAAGTTCTGAGTACTAGAATTATCTTTCTCAACTGCAGCTTGAACTGTGTCAGCAGTACCAGCCCTATTCTTGATTAGGATAATTAGAATCCATGAAACCACTAAAAAAAGCAAGGTGGCTTATTAAAATTGGCGTTTCAAATTTGAGATCTGTGTCTTATGATCGCTCCAACGTAGAGAGAACTTCATCTTCTTATAGTTGAGCATGTATGGAGAATGACTGTAAATCATCAAGTTTTGAAACCTGGGGCATACCCTTGATTAATGAAGTGGATGGCATGATGCCTCTTAAGCCATGGAAAAGAGTGCTATAGTTTATGTGCTTATACATTTTTATGTTCTATAGTTGACTCACTCTTTAACTTTTCACATGCCAATTAATTGTGTGGTTTAAACATCTTAAATAGATGTCTTCATCTGCAACCCATTAATTTATCTTCTACTGATGAACAGAGATTTTTAGCAAGAATGCTAGAAAAATCAAAGTTTCAGAATTCACAAAGTAACTTGCATTTGCTTATGGAGCTTCTTTAATGGGTAAAATTAATCTTTTGCCCTACCTGCAATGAAATATGTTGGACCTTCAGAGAATACTATTCTTCTGTAGAATGTCCAAAGCAAAACCCAACCACCTGTTCAGAAAAGCTTTAACGTTACAAAGCTCTATTTTTTTCTATTGGTCAGTTACCTTAAGGTGACCTAAACTCTTATTCCAATGTAAAAGGAAACTAGCTGAAAATACTTTGTGTAAGAATACCCAGCTTTCTGGCTTCTGGGTCTTGTGCTAAAACATGCCTGAGCATCCTAGTAGAACTGATTTTACTAAGGGCAAAGAAATTTGATAAATAGGTGCATCTTGTAGATGGGCATCTCATTGGCAAACCTCCAGTTGTCTGGGATTTCACCTGTTAACCAGGACTGTTGATAAATGATAGAGCTTGGCAAGTTCCTCCGCCAGCTCCCTCAGTACTCGGGTGTATCCCATCCATCCCCATGGATTTGTGAGTATCCCGGTGGCATAGTAGGCTGTAGACTGCTTCCTCCTGGATTATGGTAGTTTCATTCTGCTCTCCATCCCTGTCTTTCAGCTTAGGGGGCTGAATGCCCTGTGGACAACTGGTCTGGCTAATAAAGACTGAGGCAAAGAAGGTATTAAGTACCTTAGCCTTTTCCTCATTCTTGGTGGCCATGGTCCCCTTCACATCCTGTAAGGGACGGAGATTCTCTTTAGCTCACTTTTTGTTGCTAATGTATTTATAAAAACACTTTGTGTTATCTCTTACAACAGTGGACAGACTGATTTCTAGCTGGGCTTTGCTTTTCTAATTTTCTATCTGCATGACCTAACAAGATCCCTGTATTCTTCCTGTTTTGCCAGCTCTTTCCTTTTTTTTTCCTGAGTTCCATCAAAAGCTCCCTCTTTATCCAGGTCAGTCATCTTCCCCAAAGGTTCGTCTCATGGGGACAGCATAACATTATTTATGATTTATGCTATACTGTAGATCTCTTTTATGAACTGTATTTAGTCAACAGGGGTACAATTTGGTAACTTTCTGACTTATTCTTTCCAGCTAAAGGAAATATGAATTGTTAGAGGGTTTTTTATCAATAATATATGAAAATATACTTTTATCACCTAGTTAGTAGCAATAACTTTTTTACCAAATTTTGTGGGGTGTCTTAAATTCCTCAAAGGATCTCCATTTCTTCTGCTCTTCTTAAATGAGAATCGCTTTGAAATGGATGGAAGTAGAATATATTATCCATTAAATTTATGTTTTCACTTTCAAGCATTGCTTCATACTTCTGTCTTTAACATGTTAGGGTTTTTTAACTTTATATGTAATAACTGACATAGCAGACTAGCAGTTCATCTTGTGTAAAAGCCTTTCTCCATCAGTGACTGATAGAAGATGTTTTAAAAGAAACTTCAAAAAAACATATAAGACACAATTGTAGAATTGCATACAACTGAAAGTTGGAGCTTCTTTCTGGTTTATGCCTTGAGGCACACCTTTCTATTTGTTTCTTTCTGCAGATGCTCTTCTAACATTGAAAGAAGGCTGTACAGAACTTACTTTCAAAGAGTCAAAATTTAACAGCAGAAATATCCTTTGTCCTCTGAATTTATCTAAGAATTTTCTGAAGAAGGTTGTTTTTCAAATCTCCTGTGTATCAGAGACTAAAAAATACCTGCTGTGTAATGGAAGCTAGTAGAAGGCTCATCTATCTCTTCATACAAAATTCAATGGTCAGGAGATGTCATTACAGTGCAACACAGTGTGTAGTGTGTTGCTTCTTCAAACAGTTGGTTGTATAAAACTGTCTCCTTAGCCATTTTATCTTTTCTGTCTCTTTACCCTTGTGTTGTTGCTTTCATTTATCATCACTTTCTTCATTCCCTGAGACTTCAGGATTTTTCTTTTCACTCACAAATGTCTTCATCATTTCTGTGTTAGTCTTTAACATCTAGCAATTGTTTTCTTACCCTCAGTCATTCTAATGAACAGAAACATACTTTAGCTGCACATAGATCAAATATATTAGAGGCTTGTTTTGAAAGCATTTTGAAAGCCACTACAGAAAGGCTACTAAATGTTGAGAATAGAAATTTCTTAACCTTCACAGAGCCTACCACGTGTACAACTTTCACACCCTGCTCTCTTCACTGCCTAACAAAATTGTACCCTTGTTACATGTTTTCCTTTATTGTCTTTAAGGGGAAAGAATCTATCAACGTAAATCTTAAATATCTCCAAAAGTACAAGTAAAAATACATAAATGTATGTAACAGATGCAGAATTGCCTCCTGGGATGCATGTATTATGCATACAGAACTGTCATAACATCCTTCAGACAATCACATTTTTTCCTTTGCTCATGGTCTTTACACCTGTCTCGTTTTGACAATGCACCCGGATGTAATGTGGATACTAAAATGTAACTAACACTATAAAAACATATTTTCCACTTTTTGGAACGTACTTATTCATACAAATATAGGATCAAATTAATCCACCTAGACTAGAAAAAGCAGTAACCACGCAAAAGCAATTTCCTTTACATTTTAACCAATATTCTGAAAATAGAACTATGATTCTTGAGAAACAATTGTCTTCTGGGCAAATCAATGGTCTAAGTCTAATCCATAATTTTACAATATTGTTAATATCATAGCTTTCACATTGAAGGACAGAAAAAAAGAAAGCGGCTTTTATTTTCATCACAATAAATCTAATTGAAATATTATGAATATTGAATGAACAATGAACAATCCTATTTAGATGTTGATTAATTTCAAAATCTTTTTAGCAGAAAACATGTAGATTTTCTTTCAATTTAAGACCTGTTCTTTTCATTGTATTTTTTTTCTAATTCAAGATTAAATTATTTTTGATATTTCCTCTACATTCGTCTTCCAACATCTGTTTGTCTTTGGTTCTGCGATGTATAGCAGCAGTGGGGAAATGGAGTTTCTCTGTTAAGGAAGAAGGGTGAAGCTGTTCTAGAGCACCTCTAGAACCACTTAAAAATGCTGCCTGTCTGACCTTCAATGTAAATATCATCTTTAAGTTACAAATCTGCTTTTCAGTTGCCTGTTGGCAGTTGATTTATGTGATAAAACCAAATAATCATCTACCTTTCCCTTGACATTATACGTTCATATGTAAATAAGTGGAATGGAAGTTTCCATTGGATAGTCAAGGGGCCAAAACCGTATTTGAATGTAGAACTAAGATGTTTGGAGTATGAATGCTGACAAATAAGAATTGGTAAAATGCAATCTCTGCAAACATGCAAGGAGTTACATATTCCATGACAATACAGAACCAAAGCAAGAGCAACACACTTGTACACAGGGGTGGAGTTGGAAAATTTAAGAGATCTTAGATTATTAAAGATTTGTCAGGTCTCTTATGAAGCATGCTCTTGGATAAAGTTTCTGGAATTCTGCTATGCTTTTAAGGTTATGTGTTTGGTTATGATACCAAGATCCTTCAGATGGCAGTGATTTCCCACTGATGCTCCAAGTGCAGTATCTACTCTATAACCTAGAAGGTAATTCTTTTAGTTTCTTCTGAGAAACCTTTATATAAGGCTAACCAAGAAATATTGTTGTTAATATTATTGTTGTTATTTAATCTTGAATGTACTCAATACAGCCTGTGCATTGCAAAAGTATACAGCAGTTACAGGTTGTTCTTCATTCCCTGCACTAGGTATGGATCTTTGAAAGTGATCTTTTGAAACCCTACAAACATTTGGAGCTCAATTTAGAACAAACAAACTTTACAAAAGTTGTGCTGAAGTCCTCGCTGCTGGTCTTGGATGTGCCCAGTCAAAGGTCAGAGACAATACATAGAACCAGACAACAGTGTCAAAGCAAGTAAGCAGATAACATCTGATACTATTGCTTTATTGAAATTTAATACACTGGGAGTGTCTTTGAGAATGGTTCTGGTTTTATTTAACAGAAATGACCACAAAGTTAATGACTTACCTTTAAAACAAAAATAAAATGCATTGATTTGGTGATCTTGCATAGAGCCTGATGAATAAAAGAGGTTGTTTTGGGCTTTGGCAGACTCTGAGGTGGTCAAAGATTTTTAATGTCTTATCGGTTAAATGCTTCAATTACATTAGGTAGGATATTGCACATTGCTGAGTAGTAGATGAGCAATAACTAAAATTATTCCATAATTTCGGGAGGTTAATGCATCACTTTTTAATGATTTTATTTCATTTCACTGTGGCAGAAAAAATAACTAAACATCACTGCCTCTGTCTTGGCAGATTCGTAATGTGTATCAGGAAAGGCACAGATACTGTCCTCAATATGTTTATTTTTAATTGTAATTGATTTCTAAAGATATACATGAGTAAAAACATTGTGAGGACAGTTCTGTTAATAAGTATACATATACACTGCAACCCTTCATATCAACAGCATTAATAAAATGTTAACAAAAATGTATGGAGAAATTATAACAAATTTTAACAAACCATTTCTAACTAATGTTTCAAATTTTTATTATATTGCATATATAATAATGTGTAGTGCATTCAGATTAACTATGCTTAATATCGCAACTCTTCTCCTGCCATACCTTTCTTCCTAAGTATGTGATATGAACCATGACATTACAATCTTAAAGCTGTAACAAGAATCAGTTATGTTTGTACTATTTCCCATTCTCATTATATTCTTTGTCACACAATGAATTAATGTTGTGCCATTCTCTGTTCTCATTACAATCTTTTCCTTATGAATGGGGTATCAGAATTTTAATGTCTTTTGTAATCTCTGAGTTATAGGAGTGTCTTACACTACCATGACCTTGTTAATATTCTGCATTGTGATTGGCTGGTTGCACACTGCTGTGTACGAGGGTACACTGAGCAGCCAGTCAAGTGGTTTTGACAGTGGCTAATTCAAAGTGTTCCACTAAGCTGAAGTAAAGCCCACAGACCTCAGTGTGTTATTACTGCTAAACCCAGCTAAACACAAGAAAGTGTTCATTCCCTTCCCAGGCATGAATCAAATATCAGTATTTCAGCCACTGCAAGTTATGAAGCACTCAAGAGAATGATAATATGCAAGTGCATACACTTTCTGCAAGTCCTTTTGTTCTTCCTTTGCTTTTATGGTTTCCTCAGTTTTAAAACCTGTTGTGTATTTCTCCACATTAAAGAAAAAATAAAATTTAAAAAGAGACCTCTAAATTTCTATTCTTAAATCAAAAGAAATTGGCAGTTAGGTTTTGGCTGTAACTGCTTGCTGGGTCTGGTGTACTGAGTGTGTGATTTTGACAGGTTAGAAAGGTTAATATATGAGTGCACGTCCAATCCTTTTTTCCACTGCTGAAACTCAGAAATAGAGTATATCTGCTTTGGATTCTCTGTGCTTACAGCTACGATTCTGCACATTTTCCAGTTATATATTTAATTGTCCTCTTGTCTTTTTAGGATCTTTTAGATCTCCCTTTGTGTAGTATTTATGATTAATTTTAAAAAAAATCTTTATATTTAAATCATAATGTACCCTGATATAAGTCAGAACATATTGCAGAAACCTGGAAAAACAGCATATAAATTATAAAAAAGATTCATGTTTATCAAATATGCTTTTCATGTTAGTTGATTCTTGAAAGCATTTTCCAGTTTACCCAATGTAAATTATATATACGATAATGAATAAATGTGGATTTTCTTTTATTTTTTCAACCTATCATATAGTAAATACATGTTCATAACCCTAAGGAGGTGCTATTAAAATTTGGTATGTGAGAAAAACTCTAAATCAGTTAGGAAAATGTTAATACTGGCATGCTGAATATGATGACAAGTAAATTGGCATTTGTCAGTCAGTACCATGTTGGAATAATGCCAATAACTTAGTCTTTTTTTGGAGAGTGTAATTTTCCATTTAACAGAAAAGTAACTATAAACAACAAACAGTCTTTTACTTAGGTGCTGCTGAAACCCATAACTACTAAATCACAACCCACCCATCATTCTGGGATAGACAAGCAGGTTGCATTGGTTAGGAAATTGATATTAAGAATTGTGCAAAACCATTTTGACCGTATGGAGACTGTGGGAATGAGAACACTTGCTTAAGAGTTTTAATGTAAAGCACAGCAAAGGGTATATAGCACATATAATTCTTTGCCTGTTGTCCAGTTGTATTTTCTGTCCGGGGGCAGTAGTGGAGTGGTGTAAGAAACACTGGTCAGCGGTGGTTTACACACTCAGCTGCTTTATTTAATTGTTTTCTCTTTGGAACTCATTGCTGTGCATTCTCAGCATCTCCAGATTTTAAATTAATTTATCCTTATAATATTCCCAGTAAGGTAAAGAAATATGTTACAGCTGGCGAGCTGAATGTAGATAAAATTATTCGCCTGACTTGGCCTAGTAGCAATGTCGTTAACTTTGTCTCTTTACACACAGTCAGGTGTGTGAAGGAAAAGTCAGAGTCTGGAACCTAACCAATGACCAGATAGGAATATTGGGACTAGCAGGGAGGGTTATTTTTGTTATTTTTAAAGGATTTGAGGAACAAAACTCCGCTGTAGAAATTTACACTTTGGTCAGAAAATGTACAAAAGACCTTTAGTACTGGAAAAACAAATAGGTCAATTCAGATTGTGAACAATCTCTGTAGGCATGTATTTTGGAAAGACATTTTGCTTTCTCTCTTCTGTATTAGCCTTTAAGAATAAACTACATATAGACAAGAAGTTCCTTTCCATGGCTGCATTGCCATGTCATCTGTGGAGATAGGACAAGGGGCAATGGCTGCAAATTGGAGCACAGGAAGTTCCGCACCAACATGCGGAAAAACTGTTTCACAGTGAGGGTGACAGAGCCCTGGGACAGGCTGCCCAGGGAGGTGGTGGAGTCTCCTGCTCTGGAGGTATTCAAGTCTCGTCTGGATGCCTATCTGAGTGATATGAGATAGGGAACCTGCTTTGGCAGGGGGGTTGGACCCGGTGATCTCTCAAGGTCCCTTCCAACCCCTACAATTCTATGATTCTATGATCTCAGGGAGAAGTGTCCTGGAAACTAAACCTACCACTCGCAGTTGGCTTTTTTCGGTAGAAACAAGGGGGCTTGTGATATGAGATCACAAAACATCATTAAAGGTTTATTAATTTATGCAAGAGTCAAAGGGCTATGGCCTTCATAGATTAGCTCATTTGTTACTACATTGATGTATAAAAATTTATCCAAATAGTATTTTTCCCCCTTTGTTTTCCTCTTTTTGCATATTCAGTAGTTACTTACACTCTGGTCCTTTGCGTTTCAATTGGATGTTCCTGTCAGCATTTAATTACTAACAAACTCAACTGTGTAACAAAGTCAAGTGAGGAATATGTGTAAAATTTTAAATTTGTCTTTGGGGACTTGACTTAATTTTATTTGGGTAATGTAGTTAAGCTAAATGAAGTTCACATAACATAAATTCTGTCCCAGAACAGTGGTGTCCACAACTTATGTGAGGATGAAAGTTCATGTGTTTTGAACTCTGAAGCAGTCCTTTTACAGGTTAAGCTCATAATTCTGGGATTTGTTCCTATTGTGTTAAAATTACTAAAGTTATCTGGTTTATAATTAGTACCTTCTAGCAGATAGAACATGACTTTAATTTCCAGAATTTTTGGTGCCTAGATCTGGACTACTTGCCTTAAATGAAAGCCTAGGTGGTGTTTTTATGCTTTTTCCCCCCCTTTTTCATTTACATGAGTTGTTGAGCTGAAAACTGTACTCTCTAGAACATTCTTGGTGCTATGTCCCACCTGTTCTTATGCTTTAAATGTTGTGCTTGATACTAAAATCAGTTCAATAGCTGGTTGTATTAAAATGGTTAAGAGCTAGGACTCTAGACAGCAATAGTTCAAAAATATGTGAAAGCAGTGGCTAAAACCAAAGTAGAGCACTGAAATGCCAAGGCAAAGGCTACTTCTGCATCCTTAAGCCCACCCTTTTCCATAAGGATTTTCATTTACATGATTGATGGCCTTTTTTACCCTACATCTTTTTCATCTGTTAACCTCTGGTCTTTCTGAACTGGAACAGGAAAACTAACTGTGAATTTGTAAGATAGGGGATAAAGCACAGAAGTATGTATAAATGGGAATTTATTGCCAGATATCAGAAGACCAGGCCGACTGAAAAAGACGTAACACGGGGTACATGATGTGACTAGAAAAAATAAGGTTGCTTACTATCTGATTTTGTTTCTCATTTTTCCTTTTTTTTTTCCTAATGAGAGTAAAATAATTGCATTCAGAAATCAACTTTCTCATTTGCCTGAAGGATTTATGCTTACATTTACTGAAGTGATGACCACAAATGGAGCTTCTGTGAAGTATATTTTCTCTTTAAAAAACAAAGGTGAAGGAGAACAAACGTGTCTCAGTAGCCTTGGCATTCAAGTTAATAAACATAAATGTCTGCTGAGTTTAGGAAGTTCTAGATTAAGCCCAACAGTATACAAGCTTTAATTGACATGACTGCTGATGAAGCATAGGTCTTGCCTGTTTTGTCTGTTCAGCTCTGATTTAGCCAATTGTATAGCAGCAGAAGGCTCTGAAGGCTTTGCAAATTATTCAAACATAAACTGTAAATATGGAGAGAGGGAGAAATCATGGACATTTCTTTCATACTTTTTACTCTGCTTCAGAAAAGAAGATTTTTTTAATAAGATCAATTCTGAGTGTGTACGGAATATATGCTGATATATATTACATTAATTATGACTTAGATGTGTGTGTGCATGTAATTCTTTTTTCTTGAGTGACATCAAACCTTTTAGGCTTTCTACCTAATAGTGGCTTCCTTTAGCCACAAGTCTTCCCATTTCTGATGTTAGAAAAAAATTCTAGGACAAGTTTCTATGCAATGACAATTTGCCCAACACTCTCTGAAAGTGAAAATTCTTACAAAAGTAATGACCAAAATGCAGCCCTCTCTGGTTAGAAGTACAGTAATGCTGCACTTCAGCATTTTAGGGTGTGAACTAAAACAATAGCTCTTATTCAGTTGAAATTGTGAGGGGAATTTAGATAAGCACAAGGTAATTATCCAGGTTAGAATTTGGCCGTAACACAGGATCTGACACCTCCTATCAAGAAGTATGTAATCACATTGTGTGATTTTCTGCAAGAAACACTATACAGAGCAGCACTGATTTTTAATGCCCTTGTGAACAGTGTTTCACAATATATGTTATTTTCAACACTCTGAGACAATTCTCCACAACTGCTTTTAAGATATTTCCCCTAGTGCAGAGATTATTTTTTTTTTTAAGCACATGTTCTGAAAAGCACTGACAGCCTCTTCAGCAAAGGAGCCAGGATTGTCAGCCATTGATGAAAAAAAAAAAGAATCTGCTTTGACACCCCAGAATAAGCTTCTGGCAAAGTTATGTCTTTCTTTTAGATGTTTGGATAAATCACACGGCTCAGATCATACATTATGCCTAAGTTATAAACAAATGCTGCTGAGGTAAGGATATTTCTCAGTCCAATGTACTGAATCTCTAGATGTCACTTGCCTGCATCAGGGTAATGTTTGCTCAAGGCTTGGCTGTGCGTTCCAAGCAGCTTATATGGATCTTCATGAGACCCAACCAAACAGATGTCTGCATTACCGTGCAGTCCTTTCTTAAACACCTGCATTGCTCCACCAGTGGCACCATGTTTAGTGCTCTAGAGGAGATCCACTGTAAAAGAGAAAGAGCGAAGAATTTGTGTCCATATCTGGTGCTGTTCATTCTGTAACCTCTGTAAGGCCTGTGATCATGACAAGTGAGGACTTTCTTTCCCATGTCTGTGACGCTTGATCACTGTGAGTTTTTTCCTTTATGTGGTTCATGGTTGCTGGTAGGGTCTAACTCCCAGATGGTTATACACATTGAAAAGCACCTATGGACAACTGAATTGCAATTTTCATTTAAAAACTGTTACCCACATATAAGCAGACTGTTAAAACAGTTGTTCAGAATGTAGAGTGCTTTAAGACCTCTCTGTTCCAAGATGCTGAAACTCATTTCTCCCACTCAGGTAAATTACACCATTGCTGTCCATATCTAATCCATCACAGCTAGCATCTAAGAGCAATCAAACCCCAAACTGCCAGGAACTGTGGCTCCACATGCTGTCTAAAGCCGTTGTTTTTTCAAGTCTACATAATATTACCATACCCACAAATGATGCAAAACTCAGTAACTGTGATTTATCCCTAACAAAAGAAAGCAGAATGATTATTATGTACCTTTCTGTTCCATACTTTGGTTCACCCACTATGTTATTTCATGACTTCTTCAAGATTTCATGTTTGCACTCTGTTGCCAGATACCCTGTTTTCAAGAGACAGGCGAGGGAGGTTGGATGTGAGCAAAAGAATGAGAACTCCAAAGGTGAATTAATGAATGGTGATGTTCAGCTGGCAGACGGCATCACAAACATCTACCTTTTTTAAAAACCTTTGTCAAACAACAGGCAGTAGATTTCAAATGCATGAAAGAACGTATTTGTGTCTTGTTATATAGGGTGAGTTTTGTTGAGTGTCAGATTTTAGGGAAAATGGGAAGCATAAGTGTTGCCTCTTCTAAATTCAGATATCTGTATGGGAGGCATCTAGTTAAAGTCAGTATCCATTCTCTCACAAGAATAAAGGAAAGAGCTGAAGATCTCCAGAGAAAATCTCCTCAGAATCTGATTTATTCTACCTAGGTTAGAAACTTGTGTAGATTATATTACAGGCTGGAAGTGTCATTCTCTTTGTGTTAATGACAGAGGTAAGTAAGACAGTTTAGTTAGGCTAAATATCTAACTTTTTCCTGAGATGAAGTTAAATGGCATGGATATTAACCTCACCTCTATCTGTTGTTCAGTTTCCTTTGAGAGTAGAGTGATTCAGACCTGTAAGACAGTTGAAGTATGAAGGAAAGACAAAGGAAGCCAAACCAGGCAAACGTCATGATGATGACCAAGAGGCACAGGTAGTGAGTCAAGAACTAAAGAGATGTAAAAAAGGGAAAATTAAGGTATCACATATAGAACATTTTAAAATTGGTAACTCCAATAAGCATTTTGTCACTGAAAATGTAATTATACTGACATAATCTTGTGAGACAATAGAAGTCCAAAGAATAATTTAAGGCCAAATGCTGAAAGAGAACAGAGACATCTAATCCTTTTGTTGGCCCTTTAGAAAATAAATTGATTTGGAGTTCATACAGGAAAGGGTAGCACAATCTACCTCTACATACCCAACTAAAGATGGTATAATAAAAATATGAGGTTTCCTAAATAATATCAGGGGCTTTCCAGAACAACTCAGACACACATGTGGAGTATAACCTGAATAAGTTCAAGACCTTAAGGAGAGCTCTGAGAATAGACCAATAGTAATGATTGCAAGCTTGCCTTCCAGTATTAGGAGCTGGTAAGAAAAGGGGGAGAGGAGCGCTGAACAAAGTAGGCAACAAATCTACGGATGAGTAAGAAACTGTTTGCTTTATTTAGGCTTCAACTTAAGCAAATGATAAGAAAAGAAACTGGTGCTAGTTTGAGGTTTCTAATAATGTTCTTTGGTTTGGTTTCATTTGGTTTGGTTTTGTGTGGTTAAAAATATATAGGAATAAAGTGGGGCAGTAGTCCTAAAATCAGATCTGACATTTGCAGGGAATCATATTGCATCCAGTAGAAGACTCTCACAAAAGAAAGTATGGAGGAAGATGAAATTACACAGAAACATGTAAAATGTTTATAAATTCTGTAAGAAACAGATGAGACAAATGAAGTGCGTTTATTAATTCTGAAATGGTTGGCACAGATGAAACAGACTGGAGTGAATCTTGTAAGTGAAATAAAAATCCAAGGTGTCCTTTCAAGTGTAGAGGTGAAAAAAGAAGATGCCATCCAGATGGATCTTGACAGGCTTGAAAGGTGGGCCCAGGTGAACCTAATGAGGTTCAACACTGCAAAGTGTAAGGTGTTGCACTTGGGCCAGAGGAAGCCCAGACATAGATACAGACTGGGAGAAGAGGTCCTTGAGACTAGCCCTGCTGAGAAGGACCTGGATGTTCTGGTGGGTGAAAAACTTAACATGAGCCAGCAGTGTGCTCTTGCAGCTCAGAAGGCCAATGGTATCCTGGGCTCCAGCAGAAGAGGGGTGGCCAGCAGGGACGGGGAAGTCATTGTCCCTCTCTGCCCTCGTGAGGCCCCATCTGGAGTACTGTGTCCAGATCTGGGACCCGCAATACAAGAAAGTTGTGGAACTGTTGGAGAGGGTTCAGAGGAGGCCACAAAGATGATTAGAGGTCTGGAGCATCTCCCCTACAAAGAGAAGCTGAGGGAGATGGGCTTGTTCAGCCTGGAGAACAAGGAAAGGCTGCGGGGGGACCTCATTGCAGCCTTTCAGTACCTGAAGGGAGCATACAAACAGGAGGGGAATCAAATTTTTAAAAGGGTAGGCAATGGCAGGACAAGGGGGAATGGTTTAAAGCTAAGGGAGGGAAGCTTTATCTTAGATATTAGGGAGAAGTTCTTTACAGAGAGAGTGGTAAGGTGCTGGAACAGGCTGCCCAGAGAGGTGGTGGATGCCCCATCCCTGGAGGTGTTCAAGGCCCGGTTGGATGGGGCCCTGGGCAGCCTTGTGTAGATCCAGGCCTGGAGGCTGTGGAAGGGGGGTTGGAACTCCATGATCCTTGGGGTCCCTTCCAACCCAGCCCATTCCATGACTATGATTCTATGATATTGCAGAGTAACATCATATGTCAAAACAAAGTGCCAGTGCCACAGTTTTAGACGGGAAGACTGCTGTGACAGTAAGGGGTTTTTTCATAAAGTTATTTGCAAATAATGGATAAATACAATAATGATAATTATTCACTGCAGACTACCACACAGGAGGAGACAAAGAACTTAAAACTGCTAGCTTAGCTCTTAGAGACAGTCCATGACACTTAGAAGAACATAAAAAGGAGAGGTGAAAACAAATAAACACAATATGTTCATACAAGTCAGGGAATTTCAAAGGCAATAAAAAGGGTTTATAAAGTACATTACAAAGAGAGACACTATAGATATCGTAGGGGGATACCTGAGGGGAAGATACTTATATCCAAACAGCATCCTGACCGATTTGTGAGCATAAAATACTGTAACCAAATGACATTAAATATTTGTACAGACAGCTGTTCCCGTTAGCACTGACACTAGGAGTAGAGGCAACTTGCTGAAGTTTATAGATTCTGAAGATTGTTAGGCCACTGGTACTGTATAAGTCTGTATTTGTGTATATGAGCAACAAGGACAGTCCTAAATCCTGGGAATAATCTTCCTTTCCTAGGATCCTGAGTGCTCTTGGGTCCCCACATTCAAAAGATCTCTATCATGTGAAAATGAGCTGAATTGTATATTGGTATTTATTTAGTATGAATAGGATTATAAAACATGCTGCTGTTATTTCCACTTCCCCCAGATGAGATCACTGCTGGCTGCTCAAACATCTCTGCTTCAACATAAAATCAGGCAGGTGAGCAGACGTGGAGCCCTCACATAACTGCACAGCAGGCTCGGCTAGTATGTGGCCACCAAAAGCACAGCCATGCAACTGAGACTGTGCCTCCCTGCCCAAAAATCTTCTCTGGAACAAAACAAAAACATCTTGGCTGGAGCCATTCTCACCTGGGAGGTAGGAGCTACCAGCTGAGAGGCAGATCCAGAGCCTGCTGCCTTACTCTGAGACATGTGCCTACGTGTATCCTAATCTGGAAACAACAGTAGTAGGTTGCTTGAGGTTACACATGCGGAGTGATCACAGAGATATATTGTGGTGCTATGGAAATAGTCCAAAGGAAAGAAAAGAGAACAGTAGATGAAACATACGCAAATTTTAGTTTCATATACAAAAAACAGCATAGAAAAGTTTTTCAGCCAGGGCCATTATCATGTGAATTACAAGCTGCATGAAAATTATGCATGTGACAATTAATTTATGTCATTTTTTTCAGATATGGAGAAATATCGTAGAATATTGGTGTGTTTTAGGTTCAGCCTTCTATCTGACCTCTACATTAATAATTTGGAAGAGACGGTAAATTCATTGAGAGGATTAATGACAAGGACAGAAGAGTAATAAAAGGCATCCCAGAGAGATTAGGGTAGAAAACAGCAAAATCAGTTACATGCTGAGCTGGTGTGAATTAACAAAAGCAGAATAATCTGAAATACCAACACCATACAGAGGACAGAAACCAAAAGGATTTTATGTGGGTCGAAGACGGGCATTAAATGTGATATCAAACCATGATATGATGCGATAGCCAAAAAATGCCATTCATTTTGGAAAGAACCACCTCACTACAGAGTATGAAGAGTGTACTCCTTTTGGCTAGGAGTCTGGTGTGATCCCAACCACAGTACTGCATTCCTTCCTGGGTATCTCATTACCAGAATTACAGTTTGGGAAAAGCCAAAGTAATTAGGAAACAAGAAATTGTTGACACAGGGTGGCGGGGGTGGCAATTAGTAAGCTAAATTTGGAGACTTAGGTAGCAATGTTTAAAGGAAGAACATAACACATTAAAAATGTCCTGGAACTGCCAGAGATGGAAAAGAATTGGCTGATACAAATCCTGGCGCAACTGAGCTAAGGCTGAGAGAGGGGGAGAAAAAACAAAAGATAAATGCAGGGAAAACAACCGGTTATATTTCCTGCCAATTGTCTCTATTAGGCTATCTTCCAAGGGAAGCTTTTTTCTCTTGGGATGTTAAAATGTGGATTGGACAGAATTCTGTGAGATGTATTGTTTTATATAGCTTAATAAGTGGTTTCTGTCACTAATATGGGCCAAATATATCAAGAGAGCATACAGTTCCTGCTGTTATTAGGAGCAGGTATTCAAGCACAGAATGTGTCTCTCTCATTCTTCTATAATGTTCTACAGTGAGGTGCCCTTGCATTTACCATTTCCTAGAGATCTTTGATCTTTTGAATGGCATGTAACTGGCTGTAGGGATCAGCGAACGCAACATTTCCAACTGACTTGTATTTAACGTGAGATTTCTAGCTGAGAGAGTGGGACCATGTTTGAGTATGTGCTGCTTCCAATTCACTGAACTTATTAGCAGTTTATACCCTGTGTTTGGTTAAGAATGTTCTCAGATACGATTCTAAAATGTTATTAATCCTTTTCATTATTGTTTTTAATCATTGTGGGTACATACTATGTGCCAAGAATAGGCTGTGAGGTTTAGTTTTCTTGCCTGATAGTTTAATAATTCTCTCTTGAATTGAAGAACTTGCTTTCAGAAAGATTTGTCAGGTTAAAAAAAGGTTTTGATTTAATATTTGAAGATGGAGTTAGTCTCCTGCTGTGCTTTAAGCATTTGAAAACCTGCTGCAAAGTGGCATTTCAAAGACAGCTTAATATTAAATTCAGTTTGCAATATTCATATCTAATTGTTGTAAGACCCGTTGTTCTGTTAATAAGTGGCAGAATAACAATGTTATTATGTTTAGCTTTCACATGCATTTTTAGACCTTTGTTAAAGGACATTGTTCTTGCAAAGGCTTTCCTCAAAGCAAAGAAAAACACTTACATATACAGTAGATAAACTCCTACAGCTTCAGAGCAGTCTGGGTGTTTATCATCTTGTGCAGAACTGATTTGAGTGTTATTCTGCTCAGCTATTCTCAGAGTACACATTGTATTCTCATTTAAGCATTGGCTAGTTCTGTTATCCAAATCACTGCATTATGAAAATAAAATATCCAAGAATATGAAATGATATGAATAGGAAAATATGCCATTTTTTACAAACAGCATGCAATCTAGTCCTCTGTGTTTTCTTCTACAGCAGAGGCAATATAATAAAGAGTTTTATATGACTTCAGCACTGATGTTATTGAGTGATTTAAAGACATTTTCCCATTGTAACTCAGCTGTTCTGCGTTTTTAGAGATTGTTTTTACCAATACTACTGAAAATATCAAGAGAGCAGTTGCAGAAGTGACACTGGCTACTTGTTTCTGTTGGACGGCTTTTATCTGGCATAAAACTATTAAGCATACAGTCACTATGAATCATTAATAGCCTGACAGCAAAGTTGACTGCAGTGGGAAAATCAAGTCAGTTTTATTATTCATTAAGACATTCCTGAAGGAGCTAACTCTTCACAGAAAGAATAGACAATAGAATTATAATATTTCATACTTAGGAATGTGGTCATGTGTTAAACTACTTTGCTTTCTTATAATCAGATTTTTTCAGTTACTTATGCTAATCATTTTGGTAACATTTTTATTGCATGCATTCCACTTAATTCAAAACCTGTCTTCTAGGATATCGAAGTAATGTCTGAATTTCTTTGTAATAGTTACCTTGTACACACCTTCCTGTATTAAATTTTAGTTTCTCAGAGGATTTTTATAAGCTAAAATTAGGCCAACTATGAATTTAAACCTCGTCTGAAGACAGCGCCTCACATTCCTCTTCACACAGGTTTTGCTGTTTTCCAAACAGAAAAAAAAACCCCACAGGTTTTGAAAAGATGTGTAGAGTTGTGATGCAGAATGAGGTCAGGGAAAGGAACATACACTGGTGGCTTGATGCACACATTCCAGTAATAACAAGAGCACTGAGACATTTGACCTCTTGGGTTATTTCTTTCATTTTGTCCTCTTTTGATGTGGGATAACAGCTCTCAAGTTAGAGCCAGAGAATTAACCTTGGGGTAGGGTGCTGTAGAGAGATACTAGATTCCAGCTGTTCTTAGAATAAAATTTGCAAACGTTTCCCTGAGATTTGTGAACTCAGCCTAACTTTTAGAGATACATTGGGTATGGGTCCATGAACACTGTCTGTGGGGTTGGCTCAAAATGTATTTGCCTATATGAGAGAGTGAACCCCTCCCAGACTTGTGTCTACTTAAGACATGCACTTATTCGGCATGCCAATCTCTTAATTTTTCTGTCTTCAGAATGAGAATCCCAATACCTCACAAGAAATACTAGAAGTCTAATGTATAAAGTGTTTTGCTATTTCTGGTCATAGATATAAAAGTGGATGTTCCATGCTCACAACATTGTAGATTCCCCCATATCCATGCACATGGAACAGTGTTTTACTCCCAGCTTTTCATTTGGTCCAGTACCTGAACTTGGCTGGGAAGATGATCTTATATGACTGTGTAGAAAAATTTATTTTAAAAGAATAAGCAAATTCAGAGGTGCTCTGTTTTAGGTACTGGGCAGCTCGGGGACATTCAGCGTTATCATCAAACTCCTTAGCTTGTTCAAGACTGGCATTTTAGGATGAGACTTCTATGAAAACAGCATGATTCAAAACATCATCTGGTATCAGATGCATTCAGATCCATCAGGACTAATGTATCTAGAGTCATAAGTGCAGAATATCTGCTTGCAAACTGCTGCAAAACTATTAATGAATCTAGGTAATCTGGTCCACATCATGCTTCCATCAGAGGCATAAAGATAGTGCTATTTATAGGCCAAAAAGAAAGCACCAAAATTAGAGAAGTGTTACTAAAAGAGCACTACAGAAAAGCTAGCACATTCTGAGAACAATCTGTCTTCAAGTAGGTTCTGGCTTCTACCATATATTCTGCTACCTCAGCTCTTAAAATCTGATGTAGAAAACGAAATCTTGCAGATGACACCCTTTATTGCTAAAGGGTGTTTGGTATGTGGGGAACCTCTAAAGGCAACATCTTCTATTTATCCACCTTAAACCAGGATGCCCACATAGACAATTCGATTCCTTCCCTCATCTCAGATTTCTTTTAATCTCCATCTCCAGAGTGCCTCTGACCACTGACAGCTCCTCCTGCAGATTTTCCCCTTCCTGCTTTCGTTTTCCTGCTTTGGTGTTACGCCGGTGAGCTCAATGTTGTTATACCGTGGTACTGTATGATACTCTGTTTTACCGTATGGATATTATAATTATAGTAACATGCTGATTAAGAACTTCAGACACAGATGAGCACTGCCCAGTACTAAACACTATGTATAAAAATGGAAGAAAAATCCTAGACCCATCAAATAATGTTTACAAGATACAGATGGATCAGACAGATACTAACGGATCGGGGAATGCAAAGAAACAGCAAACCTACCATATTTGTAAGTATGATAAGCTATTCTCTTGAAAACATAACACAATGCAAGCTATTCCACAATGCGTGGAATACTCTCTTTGGTCAGTTGGGTCACCTGTCCTGGCTTCGCCCCTCCTTTCTCATGAAGAGCTGAGAAAGTCCTTGACTGTCTGACAGCAACTAGAAACATCAGGGTGTTATCAGCAGTACTCCCATTTTACTCTCAAACACAGCATTCATCTGCTGTTAGAAATGAAATTAACTCCATCCTGACCAAAACCAGGACAGGGAACACTGAGGAAATCCAAGAGCCAGACAAAATGATAAACTGGGTAAATGCCGCACTTTTTGAAGGGGTACAAACAGGCCAAGGAAGCATTTGTCAAGATCAAAGTAAAGGACTTTGTGAGATTTCAGACAATGAGCACCACCAAAAAATATCTGGCTACGTGAGAGAATGGAAAAGGTGTATGTTAAAGGTATTACCCAACAGGAAACTGCTAGACTTGTTGAAGACATTGCTAGAATGTCATACCTTAGTCATCAGTAACATTGGGATTATGGGCCTGAAGAAGAGGTAGGATGCTCGTAATCACGGTGATTAGAAAGCAGATAAAAAGGGAGAGATTGCACTGGAAGAGTATCAGTGCTACTTTAAGCACGATCTGTCATTGGTCCCTACATTTAAGTGAAGGCGTCTCTCACTGTTTCACAGTGTACCTCTGACAGCTCATCCAGGTCTTTCCATTTAATCGTTGGCTTTATTCTTTTCATCTGCATTTTTAAGCAGTGGCCTGTTCCTATCACTCTTTCCCCACATCCCCCTCAGAAAGCTGTTTGGGTTCCTGACCTCTCAGTTTCTCCATCGGCACTTCAGGTCCATTTGCTCTTCTCTCACTGTCTCCTCTCATAAGATCGTAAAAACCATTTTTTCTCAGTTTAGACTCATGGCTGCACAGCTCCGGGCATGAGCAGAGCCCTTGGGAGACCCATTGTTCCTGTCCTCTTCCAGCTTGCAGGCTCCCTGTTTGACTCCCCATTGAGGTTTGAATGTCTGTGGTGGTTTAGGCCTGGCTGGAGGCCAGATGCCCACCACAGTTGGTCTATGACCCCCCTTTGTAGTTGGACAGGGGAGAAAATGTCTATTGAGAGGTTTAGGAATCAGTGTAAGGACAGAGAGATCATCCTGTCAACAACAACATGGGCAAATCACACTCAGCACAGAGTGAAGGACAGAAAACTCTCTAATTTATTACACTACAGAAACAGCGAAACTGGAGTGGGGAGCGACCAGATCTTAAAGCAACGTGAGCAGATCTTAAAACACTTTCCCCCCCACCACTCCCTTCCTAGCAGACTTTAGTCAGGATTATGCTCCCTTCTTCCCTCCCGTTGTGGCACGGGGAGGGCAGGGACTGGGGAAGATGGGGTTCTCGGTAGCACCTTCCCCCTCCCCGCCATTCTAAGCAGACTTCCCTTTAGCCATGATTTTGCTCCCTTCTTCACCCCAGTGGGGGTACAGGGGTGCAGGGACTGGGAAAATGGGGTTCTCGGTCACTTCTTCATGAGCTGTTTTCCTTTTCCAGATCTTATAACACCTCTACCTCCACTCCCACCCTTCCCTTCTTAGCAGACTTCACCCTAGTCATGATTTCACTCCCTTCTTCCCCCCCCCACATCATAGCATGGGGAGGGGCAGGGACTGGGAGACGGGGGCTTTGGTCAGTCCCTTGCAAGGTGGTTTCCTTCTCGGCCGGGGGGGGGGACACGACATTCATTCCACACCCTCCCTCTGCTGCACTGTAGGGTCTCACCCACAGCAGACAGTCCTCCATGAACTACTCCAATGTGAGTCCTTCCCCACAGGGCTTTACCTGTTCATCAGCTGCCCCGCCATGGGTCACTGCTGTGGCGGGCAGTCATAAATCCCAATGTCTCTCCAGTCCTCTGTAGGGTCACCAGCCTCGCCCCAGCAAATCTCTCTCTTGCTCATCTCTGTGTTTCTGCTTCTCTTCATGGGCTGCAAGTGCTGGCAGGGGCTTGATCCAACACTGGTCATAGGATCTTCTCTATGTCTCCACCTGCTCCATCCAGCATGGAGCCTCTCCACTGGCCACGGTCATGGGCTTCCTTCTTCTCTCACAGGACCTGAAGACAATGATGAGATGCCACATAAATGGCCAAAGACTGAAACAGAGCAAGACTATGAAGAGTGGAAAAAGAAGATCCTGGAAAATGCTGCTAAGGCACAAGAGACAAGTAGGAGTCTCTACAGTGCCACCGAGTAGTACAACTGCTGCTTGCTCATCATTTTAACTCTCCCTCTGCTCTAAGAAGAGTTCCTGTAGCATAGGAGGGACAGCTACCTGGTAGCCAGCTGGTTTTATTTATTAGCTGTTTAAGGATTTCAGCAGTTACTTGAAGTAAATTACACCGTAATTGAGGTGATTTTACAAAAGCTTGTCTGACCGTTCCCCAGGCTGGTACCTGAGCAGCTGGGGCATGACACAGAATAGCTTCATTCTCTTGCTGCAAGAAGAATAATGTGTTAAGAGTAAAGAAACTGTAATCTTTATGCTCTTGGGCCCCTGGCTAGGAGTAGTCTGTGAAAAAAAGAGCGAGGGGACTAACAGTCCCTCATTGAACTGCAAAACCAGCAGAGGAATTAAGACCGATTTTTTTAAATTCTTTTTTTTTTTTTTTTACTTTTAGCAGTACAACACTGCTGTACAGTTACACTGCAGTGTAACTACATGTCTCTTATGTCTTCTGCCCTGGATGTGCAAAGAGAAGTTAACTTTTATGACCCCTCATTTCAAAACAACCCAGAAAGCCCCAAGTGTCCCTATGAACCAAAAGTAAGGTATCTGACATCTGAGCATTTCGATTGGAAACGCTGTCCCTGGCTGAGCTTCTCAGCAGTACATTAAGGGCTTGCCAAATGCCTCACTGCTGTGCATGCTCCCTGCTTACCAGGGTGACACCAATGGCACCAGGATCACAGTAGTCAACACCATTACCGGCTTTAGATGCCAGCATGTGGCACTGGGTCTTTCTGTCACACTTACTGACTCGCAGGTCACCCGAGGTTTGCCCTTTCAGCACTTTGCAGAGCTGAAAACAAACTTCACAGGACACAGTGAAACACCCTGTAAGGCTGCAGAGGTCAGCTTCACTGGACCCCAGAGCTGTGTGATGGCTGCCAAACGGGAAGGGACTCTATTAGGAGCAAAAGAGCAATCCTGCTGGCCAGGTGCACCTTCTCCTTGGAGAAGATGGAGAGGAAACACGTCCAAGACACCAGTGAGCATCCATGTGTCAGCCTCTTACAAAACCAGAAGAGGGAATAGCACCCGTTAGCTGGAAAATTAAACCTTCTGGCCATTTTCCTGTCACTTCTCCTCCCAAAATATAAAAAAGGAAATCATTTGAAGCCAACTTAATTAGCAGGAGCTAATCTCATTGCAGATGCAAGTTCTGAAATGGAGCTGTAACTGTGGAGTGGACTTGAACACTAACGCTTGATGCGCAGAGAAAGTGCTGGATAATGAACCCATGCAGAGTAAGAGCTGCAACAAGTGCCTGCCCTTTAAAGCCCAGTCCAATACATAGCAGAGGGCTCTCAGGGCGGGAGAGGATCCAGCCTCATACATTAGCATTATGTTGTTAAGACCTACTCAGAGATGCTTTGAGGTGGGTTGGTGCAGGGATTTAAACCAGAGCTGAGAAATAGGCTTATTGCATTTTAATGGACTCTATTAGTATTCATTCAGAAATAGGCAGACCCATTAATAAAATACCCTTTATCAGGCAGAACCACTGTGGAAGGAAAACATGAACAAAAGTGGGCCTTCACAGGAGGTGAGACGTTGTCAAGGTTATTACGTTTGATTTTAATTCTTCTTCACCCTTTCGATCCTGGAAATGCTGTGGAAGTCCAGAATTCAGGACTATGGAAAGGGAGAAGCACAACTGGAAAAGATGAGTAGACCAGTGTAAGCCAGGCTTACAATCTCTTTATTAGCAGCCAACACTTTTGCTAAATCAAGAGATGTGAAAGTCCATAAAGTCAAAGACAGCTTCGCCGTGGTTTGATGCCTTTGCTGCCAAGCTAGTGAGAGTAGTGCTGGATTCTGTGTTTCCTAAGAGTCTACCCAGCTCATGCTGAGTTTTGCAGAATCTAGAAGAGGAAGAAAGGAAACCACAGCTTTAATAAATAATGTTCTGCTTTTAGCTGAGAGATTGTAAGTGGCTCCAAACTCTTTATACATCAGGGAAAAGTTTTAAATACAAAATAAGCTAGTAGCATGAAGAAAATGTAGAATGTTAAAGAGCAAAGTGAGGGGGAAAAAAGGGCTTCCACCTCCTAACTGGGTTAAAGGCAGTCTGGCAACACACCGTCTCCCTGCTACTGAACAGCATCAACACCTATTTTGCATGTCACACCATATCAACTTCTCAGCCTTCAGGAAAGTTGTCAGGAGGAATAAAAAAGCCCTCAACCTATAACTTACAAAATTAAGGGCTGCAGTCACAGACCATGAGAAGAACTTCCAAGTTTTAAATACAGTAAGGAAACTTAGTGTTTCCTTTAGGAAAACACTGTCATTTTACTGCAGTTCAGCTCCAGGTAGGAAGTAACAAGTACAAAGAATAGAAAGGTGACTGAATAGGGATTGGAACACAGCTGCCAGGGGCAGGGAGAAGTGGAGGGAAGACTGCAGGCATTTCTCGCCAAAGAGGGGTTTGGGGGTGGGTTTCCCACTGCCGCCCAAAGGACACTGCTTAGTACCACAGAGGCTGAGAAGCTAAAGCCCAGAATCCTGTTCGCTGTTCTGAGCAAACGACCAAATAGACACTGAAAAAAGTGTAACGAATCTCTGGAGTTCCCCACTCATTGCGGCTACCCAACTAAATAAGTCTATTTCCTTATGACCTAAGGCCATGTTAATGAGAAGTAACTCTTGTAACCAGAGACTCTGTGGTGGTCCAAACCACCATCGCTAACCAGCAGAGAGTATGAGCTACTGACCTTCAGATCCAAGTGGAGAATGTAATGCTGGTTCAAGTAGTGGACCTCGTGGTGCCCAGTGAGTGGAGGAGACTTGGCCGGGGCTTGTGCAAGCTGTGGCTGGTGGTGGACTACTTGGTGTGCACTGCCTCTGTCTTCAACATCGTTCTTATCAGCTTCAAGCAGCTCATCTCTGTCACCCAAGCGGTAAGGGCTGGGCGAGTGAGGCTGCTGCAGGGGCTCCACAGCTGCCCTTTCAGGGAGGATGGGCTGCTTGGGGCACCTGGCTCTCGCACATCAATCAAACACCACAGGAGACAGGGGGACTGAGGCAGCTCCCCTGTGCCCTGGAAATATTGCAGGGGTGATTGGCTTTGGCAGACAAGACAATTGATTCTCACTTGAATATGGGAAGAGGTACTCTGGTTTAGAAACAGGTACAGTTAGTACATGCTGCTGTTGCAGCTAGAAGGGAACAAGGTGCACTTATTTCCTCACCAGCTACACTTGGATAAGCTTAAGTAGTATTACCCAGCTGAAGTAGATCATGTCCCTCAGAACATAGCAGCACACCTGCTGAAAACTGATAACCCAAGCCAGCCTAGCTGCATCCTAGCACAAAGGGATTTCCTTGCAATGGGTATCAACCCCTCAGGGAAAGTTAGATGTATACAGCTGTGATGGTTCCAGAGAGGCATTGCTGAAATCAAAAGAGCTTCATTTTCACCTGGACCATCCCACCTCAGAGTATTTTGGATGGAGAAGAAAAAAAAAATAAACCTGGTAATAGGTTTTACTCTTCTACACACATTTTTTGCTTGTTCTTCAGCCTCCTGTTCCACCCCCATTTCCTTAAAACATGAATTCACCTTCATGGCTCAATTCCACTTGGAGGAAATGATAACATTTTTGGCAAAGCTATTTTAGTGGCACCGTCCCAAATCTGACCCCAACTTCATCCCAGATTTCTGCATGAGAAATATTGTGACTGTTTGTGGAAGGATCACTTTTAAAAGTCCAGAGAAAAATTTGCTGTAACTCTCCACTATCCCTTTTCTTCCCCTGTTCCTTCACAATCTTGTTGATCACATTCATCCCCACAGTTCTCAGCCGCTCACCTTCCTCCTGCGAGAGGCACTGGGGCGCCGGTAGCGCTTCCTGTCAGCGTTCTGCCCTGAGTTCAGCTGAGCCGCGGCACCGGATCGCAGCGAGTCGTGTCAGTGCCCCGCACTGGGCGGCACTGGTGGCGCATTGAAAGGCCCGGACTGCGATCGCGGTGGATCGAAGACACCTTTAGTAACAACTGAGCAAGCTTTTATCCCCTCTCCTGGCTGAGGCAGCAGCCTCCAGTCAGGTTTCTGGACTTTTCATTAATACAAGAACCACAACATTCCTATATAAAAGGTTGTCCCAGGGGCGTCCTTCTGTCTGCACCTTCCTTACCGTGACGCACAAATCACGTCTCTACACGACCCTCTTTTCTACTTTTTCTCTTGCTTTTGCAGCTTCTCTCCAACGATGGGCATGGGTGCTGCCCTGACTGTGGTCCAGCAGGACCCTCATGTCCATTACCATGGTCAGGGCCTGGCATGGAGCAGTCTGGCCCCAAGAGCATTGCAAGAGAGGATGCCACTCCCAATTAGGTGCTCTCCAATTAACGCCTGCCAGGGATTTATTGCACCCAGCGTGTGCCCGCGGGCAGGATGGGCTCTGCAAGGGGCTCCCGGCACCATTGCTGGCCCAGGGCAGCCCCGGCTTCGGAGAGGCGCTCCGGTCACCGGTGGGACAGGGACATGGGTGGCACCCGGGGGCCCCTCATGCCCGGGCACCGTCCCCCTCCCCGGCTTGACAAGGTCACCCTGGGCAATGCCTGCACCAGGGCCGTGCCGGTGCCCTGACAATGGCCCCTTCCCCCGGTGCCCTAGGAATGCCCCATTCCCCTGGACCCTCCGCTGAAGAAGCAGCAGATGTCTCTGGGGAGCCAGGTTGGACCCACAGTCTCTGGACACCCCCCAGTCTCCAGAACCAGCTCCCGCCGCCCCAGCCCCGCCCGGGACCCACACCCCACCCCGCCCCGGTGCGTCTCCGATTCCCAGGCAGCCTCCCCCCGCCCCCCTCCCACCGCTCACTTGTCCCCTCTCGAGCGCTGCCGCCTTCCTCTTCTCATAGAGCTTGTCATTCTGCGCCCGCACCACGCCAGGCGTCAGTGGCGCGGAGGTCGCTGCTGTCACCACCACACCCCAGCGTCTAATGAAAACAACTTTAATGAACCCGGGTCATTAGCGCGCCGCTCCCCCGGTGTCACAGTTTTGTGTAGCTGGGTGCTGGGAGAGACATGGGGCTGTAGAAAATGGTTGTTGTGAGGAGCTGCTGGAATTCTCTGTGGCCCCAAAGTGTAAATATTGGGCCAAAGCGCCTCTGTGAACCACATATAGAAGAAAAAAAAATCCTGCTGGCAGCTGCATTTTGCCACCAGAGAAGGGAGTGAGGAGATGTAACGAGCTGTGCAGACACGCAGGCTGGGGAGGGTCGGGGAGGAGGCGCCCCGGGTGTTGGAGTGAGAAAGATGCCCCTGCAGCCTGTGGAGAAACCCACGGTGGAGAGGGTGTTTCCCCCCCCGCCCCCGAGTCCATGGAAAAGGCCAAGACCCCACCTGTGGCCAGTGGAGAGGCTCCACGCTGGATGGAACAGGTGGAGACACAGAGCAGAAGATGCTGTGACCCACAGAGCAAGCCTCTGCCAGCACTTGCAGCCCACAGAGATGAGCGAGAGAGAGATTTGCTGGGGGGGAGGCTGGTGACCCCATGGAGGACTGGAGAGACATTGGGATTTATTACTTCCCACCATAGCAGTGATCCACGTCGGGGCAGCTGATGAACAGATAAAGCCCTGTGGGAAAGGACTCACATTGGAGAACTTTGTGGAGGACTGTCTGCTGTGGGTGGGACCCCACGGCATTTATTCCACACCCTCCCCCTGCTGCACCATGGGGTCCCACCCACGGCTATTGATGTGCAGCAGGGGCTGGGGCCCTGGCACGCTGGCTCCCAGGAACCGGGATGGGTCCTGGCATCAGGTGGAACTGGGTATCCCATGGATTTAAATAGACTGACAGGGGTTTCAGCTCGCACTGGGGTCCCCATGGGTGGGCTCAGGGGTCCCCATGGGTGGGCTCAGGGGCTGCTTCTCCTCCTCCTTCAGGGTTACACTGCCCAGACAGTCCTGGCACTGCCACCGCGGGCAAACATCCGCTCTGTATCGCTCCATCAGAGGGGCGAGGAGCTCCCGACCGCTCGCAATCAGGGGTGTCATCTCCACTCCGCCTTTGGCCAGCAACGGGAACACCCCGGGACTGGGAGCCAGAGCTCTCGTGTCCACAAGCCACCAGTTTCCAAGTCCCAGTGGCCACGTTCAAACCACCTTTGGGAACGCTCCACCATTGAAGCGGATTCCCAGTTTGCCTGGAACGTGCCGGCACCACAGGGACCATGGGCAGTGAACCACGACGGGCGACAGCCCCGCTGAGCCCGGGAAGGGGCCTGGGCTGGGGCTGCTTGCTGGTACCAGTGATTCAGTGACATGCAATAATGCTGAGGGGATGGATATAGATAGAGTTTAACAGACAATTAATTAATAGAATGTCAACTGTTTGTCGTAAAACTTGCTGTCTGGCGTAAATCTTGGTGTTTGCTGTGGTGTGATGAGTGAGTGATTGTGAAATCAAGTTACTGTAAACTAAGGAAAGGGCCCCAATTTGTAGTCCTGAATCCCTGTGAAGAGATTGGTTGGAACTTGTGGTAGATATTAGATGAAGGTTGAGATCAAAAACTTAATACAGATCTTGAGGAGCAATAAAACTAAGAGAAAGGAATATGTGGGAAATTAAATATTTCCACCGTGTCTAATCTAATTGATCCAAGATGTGGTGAATCGCATGCAAAGTTACTGTGAACCATATCCCTTTGTCTACTATAAAGTTATGAGTCACATGGTGTAGCAACTTTCTCCCCCTGATGTCCAATAGAGATATAGATAGAAACTCTTGATTAACTAAACAAAACTAAACTGTATTAGTGCACATAACTGTATAACTGAACAAAAACAAAACTTTATTACTATGCACAACTACAACAACAATAAAAAACAGACACAATAAGAAAAATAATAAAAATAATAATAAGTGCTGACAATAAAAAACATTCAATTTTAAAGCGTCGCTCCCACATATGCACATCAGCTGGAGCAGAAGCCTGGGTCCTCTGCCTAGAATTAAAACAACAGAAAAGGAAAATGTTGATTCTTTCCAAATTATCTGAGCTTGAAGAGACCTTTTAGTCTCAGTAACACCCACCTGTCTGGTTGTTCCGGTGGGTACAGCCGCACTCGTTCGGAAGGCGATGACAACCTGAAAGTCTAATGGCAAGGGAACAATATACCACTACAGCCATAGCAAGGACGTTGTCCCTACTGCCTGGCTATAGTGCTGTAGAAGGGAAAATTTACCACTCCTGGAGTGGTGGGTGCATCCTGTGATTCAGGCAAGGGAACTGGGGTCTCACCCTCACCAGCGCTGGCCACTTTGTACTGCTCTGCTGCTTGACTGCGTGTTCACCTAACTGTGTTTTTGGACACGCGCAGGCGCAGTTTTCCCCCTACGTCCCCACAGAAAGTACTAGAAAGGGAAGGTTCAAACTGTAACCGTCGCAGTCTAATCCTAAAATGATGGGTAACAATCAAAGTGGAGCCTCTAAGAAGAATCCCCTAGGGTGTGTGCTAGCCCATTGGAAGGAATTGGTGGGATCAGGAGGCACTGAAAATAAGAAAACACTTATGAAATATTGTAATCAGTAGTGGCCTTGGGATAAATTAGAAGATGGGGCTAAATGGCCACTAAACGGAACATTAGATTACAACACCTTATTACAATGGATGTTATTTCTAAGAAGAGAAGGAAAATGGGATGAAGTTACATATCTGGATACGTTTTACACCCTCCAAAACCATCCAGAGTGGCAAAGGGAGTGTGGATTAGTCCCACCACAAGATCCTATGGTACTAGCACTTGAGAGGGAGAATAAAAAACACAAAGGTAAACTGAGGGGGTGTTGCTCGACGTGCAGTATAGGGCAGAGGTGTACCAGACCCGATAAAATTTACCAGGTACCAGAACAGGATCTGAACGATATTTTTAAGCCTCCCCCTCGGCTGCAGGAACAGGATGAGGACTCGGATGGAGCTTATACTTCTCAGCAAGTTATAGAGTCTATTTTCCCAGTACCATCCCTTTGGTGACAGCAACTCAACTCCAGCAGAACTTGGTCGGGGGTTATTGATCCTGGCTTAGCACCAGATGTTGCTTCAACATCGTCCCGGGGGGAAATATGTTTTCCCTTTTCCCCAACAGAAGGAACTCGACCAGCAGCAGCGGTTTCAAAGGACAGCAGGACCTTGTCACCGAGGTATTTAGAGAAGCTGGGGGCAAGCCTGCCACCAGCACACACCTCCTTCAAACACCACATCAAATGGCAAGGAAAAGGGCAGGAAAAGGTCTACCTCATGACAGGAGCTTTCACTCGTATCTAGAGGTGGGAGAATCCGGGACCGCCTCAGCTCCCGGGTGCTGGCCAGCCTCTGCGCCTTGGTGACAGACATCTCCAGGAAGGCAGAGGGTGTCCACTGAAACACAAAACACCAACAAGAGCTGCAGAAACACCTCTCTTCAGAAAGGCTTTTCTTGTTCAAGCACTACTTAGAAACCATTTGTCACCACAGCCACTAGGACAGTCCTGGGAGTCCCCAAAGTTCCCCGCTGAAATATTTAACATCAGTCAATGAATGATGGAGAGCGGAACACGTGCTCTAACCAAGCGGCTCTGTCCCCTGCGCTTCTCCTTCGTCCTCTGATGTGACACCTTTGAGGATTTCTGCTCTTCAGACATTTGTTTCCCCTTTAGCTTTGCAGGATTCAGGCAGTGACCTTTGAAAGGAGTGGGGAGGAGTCATCAGAAACCCCCTAACTCCATCCTCGCACAATGCTCACAACCAGCCGGCGTGTGGAGATGTCACTGCTGGCTGAATCACAGGAGAGCAGAAAAGCAGCGCCGTGCCAAGACTGAGGTGGAGCTGGCTGGGTCCAAGCTTTAGTTATCTTTTTAATTAGCCCTTGTTTTCTCTCTGTTCTGGCCTCACAGCCCCCTCCACAGAAGCATACAGAGATACCTCCTCCATGAGGTTATCTCCAGGAAAGGGAGCCTTGGCCAGCAAAAGGCACATTCATGGATGGGGAGGAGGAACTGCCCCACGTTCATGGCTGGGGAGGAGGAACAACCCCAACTCCACAGCTGTTTCAAGGGCTGGATCTGCGCTCAACCCAGGATGACACACATGACAGAACTGGTTTGGACCCCATTCTAGCTGGGACTGGACACGTCTCTCAAGTCTTCAGGCAGAGTCTGAGCAGCCCCACCACATCCCCAGCTGCTGGGAGGGCAGGGATGGTCAGAGCAGCGCCTGCAAGGATGCTTCCTTGACAGAAGATACTGCTGCCCTCACCAAGAGGATGTGTAGAAGCACCCCAATGCTTCAGCTACTCCAGTGCACTGCCCAGGACATCCCGTTAACTGGGTTCCAGCAGCACATTCAGACAAGAATTGGGACTTTCAGCCCACACTCCATCTCCCACTGCACCTTGATGGCCACCTCCAACACAAGTATGGCAGCATAGAGATGGGGTGGTGGTGTGTACCTTCACAGTGTGGCTAAACAGGAGGGGCAGGCAGAAGAGGGACACAGGGCAGGTTTCCAGCCTTACCACAGCTCCTATCTGGCCACAGCAGGTACTTACAGTGACATACTTCTTCTTTGGAGCCTTCACTACTCTGTGCTGGAATATTCCAGACAGCTCACTGGATCGATGAACGTTCTTAGTAGACATGTCTCAGCTAATCTGGAAGGAGCAACAATGGCACTTTGAAAATCCAGGAAGAGCAGCTGACCCCAGGCGACTTTGTGCCCGACCTTATCACCTGCTCAGGGTTATTACACCAACCTCCAGCCCGGGGACCACGGCTGCCCCGAGCATGAACAAGATCAGACCAGACCCCTTCCCACTTCGCCAGCCCAACGCCCACCCTCCGTGCCAGGAGCTTTGCTGTGTTTCTAACTAACGCAGCACAGAGTTCAATGCTCTGATGAAGAACTAGAGTCTCCAGGCTCAGTCGGTTGGTTTGAGCTACAGAAATTATCCAGCAAATATGACTCCTTCCAAGCATGAAATTCCCACAGCCCCCAAGAGCATTTCTCCTGGGAGAACAAGGGCCCTAATTTTCACTTATTAACACTCACACTCGAGGCTCTCTACAGGCATTCGAGGCTGTAACAGCAGAAAGAAAACCATGAAGCCATTAAAGGAACAACAGCAATGAGCTCAAACATAAACACCACGTCTGTGCAAGCAGGGCTGCTAAAGACTTGATCCTAACAGCAGTTCTTCTCCAGCACCCCCACCCCACAAGGAATGCGGGTTGACCGCTCCATGGCCGGCTTTTAGGTCCATGGCCCAGTCGCCAGCCTGACAACCACCTCTCCATCTCCATCACACACAGCCAAGCGCTGCCATTCTGTAGTGGATCCCGTCAGGATCTGAGCCAAAGCTCATGGAACTCATAGGCAGACACAGGCTATCAGGCTGTTTCCATGGGCAGTATCATACCCTACCCAAAGCAAACGCTTGGACCCACAGCAGCCTGCAGCTAAAAGCACGAGGTGACAAGTCCGCGCTGCCCAGGGGCTTCAGGCATGTGCACAGCAGCCACGGCTCTGCTGCCACACAAGGATTTGGTCATCTACCCTTGAACCACACACCCAAGCTGGAACATGGGGCACTGCCAGCATCCCTGAAAGCCATCCTCTCTCCCTTTCTGAACCACATCCCAGCTTCTGTGGCATCAATTCACCGTGCACAGCTGTGCTGTGTCCACATCCTGACCACTGCTGTCACCCACAGAGCTCTGCTATCACCCAGCTCACCCAAAATGCTCCCGCAAACCCCAATCCAAGTCAAACTCTTTTAATCTCAACCTGCAAAAACCTTCTCAACAAGAGTTCTGCACATCCCTGCCCAGTTCTCACAAGGGAGTTTGAATCTCTGGCAAAACCAACAGCAGTTGAATTGAAAAGATACCAAACTGGAGACAGGCAAACAGCCAAAAGCAGCGGCAGAAGCATCACCCCCAGCCTCACCTCGGCAGGCTCCAGCCTCATACCCACTTACCCAGCACACACACACATTCCTGGCTGCCAGAACAGACAACGGGCCCTAATTCCTGGCTTACTGCTGTCCTCCTCCAACACTGCAGTAACCCTGAGGTGTCACAGACACCTCACCCAGTTCCTCCCCACCCTTCAGGCACCGAAACCCTCATTTACACGTTGCAAAACTGAGGTTTAAGGTCCACACACCCAAAAGCCCGTGAACAAGAAGAGGAGGGCAGCACCAGCAGCCTCCATCCCCTCCACTCTTGCCCCAGGGCCTGGATGCGGCCACAGCTGCATCCCATGGGGGGGCAGACCTTGGCCTGGGAAGTCTGCTCTGATGGGGAGCACAGCGGGGCAGCTGGAGGTGGGGGTGCAGCAGGAGGGGACAGGCCCCGACACAAAATGCTGCCGCCTCCTCTAGCCCGGCACGAGAGCCCCCCCTTCGCTCCTTAGGCAGCCCCTCCCCGCCCCGAAATCCCGCCCTCCCTCCCTCCCAAACACAGCGCCTCCTTGCAGGGAAGCCTCCCCGGCAGGAGGGTGAGCACCAGGGCCTGACACAGTTCGGGCGGGACCCAGCTCACACTCCACACCCCCACCCCGGGCACGCTGTGCCACTCACCCCAACCGCTCCAGCCCCCAGCCCCGGCGCTCCGCCCGCCCCCACCCCTCCCGAGCCCGCACCTCCGGAACGCGGCCCCCGCCCCAAAAACACGGCCTTGGGCACCGGAATCTCCCCCCTCCCGCTCCCGGGGGGGCCTGGGGACACTCACACGCCGGAGCGCGGCCACCAGCCGGGCTGCTGCCGCTGGCAATGAAGCACCGGACACACACGTTCCCGTGGCAACGGCGGGACGCGAGCGAGGCCCGTGCGGCAGCGCCCGGCCAGCCCCGGGCAGAGCTGACCCAGCGCCGCACCTCGCCGGGGAGTTACTACCCGCTCGCTCCTGCCCCGGGACCGGGGAAACCGGCGGCACGGGCGCGGGGGAGATGCTTTGGGCCAGGGGCTCGGCTGGCACAGCAAGCGTGTGCTGAAGCGGCCCCTGCCCACCCTCCCAGATTACGTGGGTGCAGCGGGGGAACGGGGCACCCACGGCAGACAGTCCTGCACCAACTCTGGAACCTGAGTCCTTTCCCACAGCGCTTCAGCCCTTCCCCAGCTGTGCAGTGAACTCTTTCTGCAAAGCTGGTTAGGAAGGACATCCTTAAAAACATGGAATTTAAAAGAGCATTTGGGTTTCAGTGTTAATGGCTCATGGAAACCCAGTTTCCTGAGACAGCAGAGGGATGGTATTGATTCCCTTCCCTAACGCAGCTGCCTCGTGCAGAAGGGTTTGAAGAGCCACTCCTGGGTTACACAGACAGCTCCACAGGAGCACTTCAAAAAGCTCAGCCTTCTCATCAGGTCCCTGGCAAAAGGGGTCTGGCCTCCCCAGGAGGAGGGCTTAGAAGCTGGCCAGGAATGTGCTTTGTCTTATTTGCAGTCTCATCATTTCACTGTGTCAGTTCTAGGGAACCTCTTCTGAGCTGATTGGCTCAGAAACTTCAGCTCCATACATGCAACTCCTGACGTGCAGCAGCCCCATTCATGATGCCCAGAGCAGTTTCAGTGTGCCAGTGCTGTCAGCAAGTTCAGCCCAGCCCCTGTGCCTTCAAACCAATGGTGTCCTCACACCAGGACACGATACAGCTGTTTCTCAAGGCTTTAGTATTTCCTTCCTCAGCTTCCCTTTTGCTTGTGCTTCCTGCAGGTTTTACAGATGGGGATTTTAAAAGGATGGGTGAACTGATTCTGTATGAATTGGGCTCACTCTGTGTAAGGACATTTTTAGCAGAATCCATCCCTCAATCCAATTCTTTGCCATGTACACACTGAGGAAAATTAGATGCCTTTAAGGTATCATATATCCATAAAGAACATTAGTAATGCAGGGAGGTAGATCCACTTCATTTGAAGATTAGGGCCTAAATTTAGATTTGTTCCCCAATGAAAAGGGTTTTATGGCCTTGATTTCAATAGCTGTTTCAATCCGAAACTAACACAGGAGTTCATGGTTTGATTTGGAACCTAAGGATAGCTAGAAGCTAAACCTCCAGCCTTTAGTAGAAATGCATGGCAGAAATTCCTTGCATGCCTGACTTTGGTCTCTGTCCACCCCTTCTGTGAGCTCTTGATTTCACTAATTTCCCCCTGATTCATGGCATGTCACTCCTAAGGGCAAGCTGTCCCGGGGTAATGTAAAAACATAGGATTTGTGTTACACTTGCATAGCTTATGAGCAGATCTTCTGAAGCATACAAAGCCCAAGGGCTCAGTTCTTTAAGGCATTCTGGTTTAATTATATATTGAGTGGAATGATCTGTCCCTTATATATGTGTGTAGCCTCATAAAGGAAAATTATGGTGAGTGTGCGTCCGAAGCAAACAGTAAATCCAGATTCTCCTTCAGGAATGTATCATGTCAGCAGAAGCCTTTGATGAACACAGCAGCTTCTGAAGTTGATGCTTGTGCAGGAGATTTATTAATCCGTTTATCTCCCATTCTAATTGTACCATGAATTGCTTGCTGGTTTATGCCTCAGTTTACAGGCGTAATTATCTTCCTAAAACCTTTTAGAAGTCATACCCATAAATGAAGGTATCCTTGGAAACTTGCATTCTATCCTTACTTGGGTACTTCCCTCCCTGTGTGTGTGTGAAGCCTCCCTCCCTGAGCCAGGGCAATCCAGCACCGTAACAACTCAGCAATTGCAGCTCTGTGGCATTCCCATGGCAGTGACATCTGCCCTTTTAAAAGCAGAGATTTTGGCATCAGTGAAGGGAACCAGCTGATTATCAGATGTTGGTTTAACCCAGCTGGCAGCTAAAATAAGCAGCAGCCATTTGCTCACACTTCTCCACCCCAGTGGGATGGGGGAGAGAATCAGAAAGGAAAAAGAGGTGAACTTGTGGGTTGAGAGAAAGACAGCGGATTTTGAAGGAAAAGAGCCGAAATCCCTCAGGACACCGGGGCTGCCAAGACAGGGAGCTTGTTTTTTTTTGGTTTGGTGGGAAAAGAGCTGAAATCCCTCGGGACACCGGGGCTGCCAAGACAGGGGGCTTGGTTTTTTTTTCGTTTGCTGGGAAAAGAGCCGACATCCCTCAGGACATGGTTGTGGACACCGGGACTGCGAAGACAGGGGGCTTTTTTTTTTTTTTTTGTTTCGTGGGAAATAAGCTGAAATCCTTTGGGACACCGGGGCTGCGAAGACAGGGAGCTTTTTATTTCGGTTTGTTGGGAAAAGAGCCGAAATCCCTGGGGACACCGGGGCTGCCAAGTCAGGGGACTTTTTTTTTTTGGTTTGGTGGGAAAAGAGCTGAAATCCCTCTAGACACCGGGGCTACCAAGACAGGGGGCTTGTTTTTTTTTATTGATTTTTCTGGGAACAGAGCTGGAATCCCTCTAGACACCGGGGCTGTGAAGACAGGGGGCTTTTCTATTTATATTTTCGTGGGAAAATAGCTGGAATCCCTGGGGACACCGGGGCTCCCAAGACAGGGTCTTGGGTTTTTTTTGGTTTGGTGGGAAAGGATCCGAAATTCCTCGGGACACCGGGGCTGCCAAGACAGGGGTCTTGTGTTTTTTTGATTTGGATTCGTGGGAAAAGAGCTGAAATCCCTCGGGACACCGGGGCTGGAAAGACAGGGGGCTTTTTTTTTTTTGGTTTGGTGGGAAATAAGCTGAAATCCTTTGGGACACCGGGGCTGCCAAGATAGGGGGCTTTTTTTTTGGTTTGTTGGGAAAAGAGCCGAAATCCCTCGGGACACCGGGGCTGCCAAGATAGGGGGCTTTTTTTTTTTGGTTTGGTGGGAAAAGAGCTGGAAAACCTCGGGACACCGGGGCTGCCAAGACAGGGGGCTTATTTTTTTGGTTTGGTGGGAAAGGATCCGAAATCCCTCGGGCACCGGGGCTGCCAAGACAGGGGGCTTGTTTTGTTTTTGGTTTGGTGGGAAAGGATCCGAAATCCCTTGGGACACCGGGGCTGCCAAGACAGGGGGCTTGGTTTTTTTTTTTGGTTTGATGGGAAAAGAGCTGGAATCCCTCTGGACACCGGGGCTGCCAAGACAGGGGGCTTTTTTTTTTTGGTTTGGTGGGAAAAGAGCTGGAATCCCTGGGGACACCGGGGCTGCCAAGACAGGGGGCTTTTTTTTTTTGGTTTGGTGGGAAAAGTACTGAAATCCCTCTAGACACCGGGGCTGCCAAGACAGGGTCTTGGGGTTTTTTTGGTTTGGTGGGAAAGGATCCGAAATCCCTCGGGACACCGGGGCTGCCAAGACAGGGATCTTGTGATTTTTTGATTTGGATTCGTGGGAAAAGAGCTGAAATCCCTCGGGACACGGGAGCTGTGAAGACAAGGGGCTTTTTTTTTTTTTTGGTTTGGTGGGAAAAGAGCTGGAATCCCTGGGGACACCGGGGCTGCCAAGACAGGGAGCTTGGTTTTTTTTTTGGTTTGGTGGGAAAGGATCCGAAATCCCTCGGGACACCGGGGCTGCCAATACAGGGGTCTTGGTTTTTTTTTCGTTTGCTGGGAAAAGTGCCGAAATCCCTGGGGACACCGGGGCTGCCAAGTCAGGGGACTTTTCTGATTTTCATTTCGAGGGAAAAGAGCTGGAATCCCTCGGGACACCGGGGCTGCCAAGACAGGGGGCTTTTTTTTTTTTGTTTGCTGGGAAAAGAGCTGAAATCCCTCTAGACACCGGGGCTGTGAAGACAGGGGGCTTTTCTGTTTTTCCTTTCGTGGGAAAAGAGCTGGAATCCCTCGGGACACCGGGGCTGTCAAGACAGGGAGCTTGGTTTTTTTTTGTTTCGTGGGAAAAGAGCCGAAATCCCTCGGGACACGGCTGCGGACACCGGGTCTGCGAAGACAGGGGGCTTTTTTATTTTTGGTTTGGTGGGAAATAAGCTGAAATCCTTTGGGACACCGGGGCTGCCAAGACAGAGGGCTTGTTTTTTTTTGGTTTGGTGGGAAAGGATCCGAAATCCCTCGGGCACCGGGGCTGCCAAGACAGGGGTCTTGTGTTTTTTTGATTTGGATTCGTGGGAAAAGAGCTGAAATCCCTTGGGACACCGGGGCTGCCAAGACAGGGAGCTTGGTTTTTTTTTTGGTTTGCTGGGAATAGATCTGGAATCCCAATAGACGCCGGGGCTGTGAAGACAGGGGGCTTTTCTGTTTTTCCTTTCGTGGGAAAAGAGCTGGAATCCCTCGGGACACGGCTGCGGACACCGGGTCTGCGAAGACAGGGGGCTTTTTTTTTTTTGGTTTGGTGGGAAATAAGCTGAAATCCTTTGGGACACCGGGGCTGCGAAGACAGGGGGCTTTTCTTATTTTCGTTTCGAGGGAAATGAGCTGGAATCCCTGGGGACACCGGGGCTGCCAAGACAGGGGGCTTTTTTTTTTGGTTTGGTGGGAAAAGTACTGAAATCCCTCTAGACACCGGGGCTGCCAAGACAGGGTCTTGGGGTTTTTTTGGTTTGGTGGGAAAGGATCCGAAATCCCTCGGGACACCGGGGCTGCCAAGACAGGGGTCTTGTGTTTTTTTGATTTGGATTCGTGGGAAAAGAGCTGAAATCCCTCGGGACACCGGGGCTGCCAAGACAGGGGGCTTGTTTTGTTTTGGTTTCGTGGGGAAAGAGCCGAAATCCCTCGGGACACGGCTGCGGACACCGGGTCTGCGAAGACAGGGGGCTTTTTTTTTTTTTGATTTGGTGGGAAATAAGCTGAAATCTATTGGGACACCGGGGCTGCCAAGTCAGGGGACTTTTCTGATTTTCGTTTCGAGGGAAATGAGCTGGAATCCCTGGGGACACCGGGGCTGCCAAGACAGGGGGTTGGTTTTTTTTTTTTGGTTTGGTGGGAAAAGAGCTGAAATCCCTGGGGACACCGGGGCTGCCAAGACAGGGTCTTGGGTTTTTTTTGGTTTGGTGGGAAAGGATCCGAAATTCCTCGGGACACCGGGGCTGCCAAGACAGGGGTCTTGTGTTTTTTTGATTTGGATTCGTGGGAAAAGAGCTGAAATCCCTCGGGACACCGGGGATGCCAAGACAGGGGGCTTGGTTTTTTTTTTGGTTTGCTGGGAATAGAGCTGGAATCCCTCTAGACGCCGGGGCTGCGAAGACAGGGGGCTTTTTTTTTTGTTTGTTGGGAAAAGAGCCGAAATCCCTCGGGACACCGGGGCTGCCAAGACAGGGGGCTTTTTTTTTTTGGTTTGGTGGGAAAAGAGCTGGAAAACCTCGGGACACCGGGGCTGCCAAGACAGGGGGCTTATTTTTTTGGTTTGGTGGGAAAGGATCCGAAATCCCTCGGGCACCGGGGCTGCCAAGACAGGGGGCTTGTTTTGTTTTTGGTTTGGTGGGAAAGGATCCGAAATCCCTTGGGACACCGGGGCTGCCAAGACAGGGGTCTTGTATTTGTTTCATATCGTTTCGTGGGAAAAGAGCTGAAATCCCTCGGGACACCGGGGCTGCCAAGACAGGGGGCTTGGGTTTTTTTTAGGTTTGCGGGGAATAGAGCTGGAATCCCTCTAGACGCCGGGGCTGTGAAGACAGGGGGCTTTTCTGTTTTTCCTTTCGTGGGAAAAGAGCTGGAATCCCTCGGGACACCGTGGCTGTCAAGACAGGGAGCTTGGTTTTTTTTTGTTTCGTGGGAAAAGAGCCGAAATCCCTCGGGACACCGGGGCTGCCAAGACAGGGGGCTTTTTTTTTTTGGTTTGGTGGGAAAAGAGCTGAAATCCCTCGGGCACCGGGGCTGCCAAGACAGGTGGCTTGTTTTTTTGTTTTGGTGGGAAAGGATCCGAAATCCCTCGGGCACCGGGGCTGCCAAGACAGGTGGCTTGTTTTTTTGGTTTGGTGGGAAAAGAGCTGAAATCCCTGGGGACACCGAGGCTGCCAAGACAGGGGGCTTGTTTTTTTTTTGGTTTGGAGGGGAAAGAGCTAAAATCCCTCGGGACACCGGGGCTGCCAAGACAGGGGGTTGTTTTTTTTTTTGGTTTGGTGGGAAAGGATCCGAAATCCCTCGGGACACCGGGGCTGCCAAGACGGGGGGCTTGTTTTTTTTTTTGGTTTGCTGGGAAAAGAGCTGGAATCCCTCTAGACACCGGGGCTGTGAAAACAGGGGGCTTTTCTCTTTTTCGTTTCGTGGGAAAAGAGCTGGAATCCCTCGGGACACCGGGGCTGACAAGACAGGGGGCTTGTTTTTTTTTTTTGGTTTGGTGGGAAAGGATCCGAAATCCCTTGGGACACCGGGGCTGCCAAGACAGGGGTCTTGTTTTTTTTTTGGTTTGGTGGGAAAAGAGCTGAAATCCCTCGGGACACCGGGGCTGCCAAGACAGGGGGCTTTTTTTTTATTGGTTTGGTGGGAAAAGAGCTGAAATCCCTCGGGACACCGGGGCTGCCAAGACAGGGGGCTTTTTTTTTATTGGTTTGGTGGGAAAAGAGCTGAAATCCCTCGGGACACCGGGGCTATCAAGACAGGGAGCTTGGTTTTTTTTGGTTTCGTGGGAAAAGAGCCGAAATGCCTCGGGACACGGCTGCGGACACCGGGTCTGCGAAGACAGGGGGCTTTTTTTTTTGGTTTGTTGGGAAAAGAGCCGAAATCCCTCGGGAAACCGGGGCTGCTAAGACAGGGGACTTTTCTGATTTTCGTTTCGAGGGAAAAGAGCTGGAATCCCTGGGGACACCGGGGCTGCGAAGACAGGTGTCTTGTTTTTTTTTTTTTGGTTTGGTGGATAAGGATCCGAAATCCCTCGGGACACCGGGGCTGTGAAGACAAGGGGCTTGGTTTTTTTTTTGGTTTGGTGGGAAAAGAGCTGAAATCCCTGGGGACACCGGGGCTGCCAAGATAGGGGGCTTTTTTTTTATTGGTTTGATGGGAAAAGAGCTGAAATCCTTTGGGACACCGCGGCTGCGAAGACAGAGGGCTTTTTTTTTTGGTTTGGTGGGAAAGGATCCGAAATCCCTCGGGCACCGGGGCTGCGAAGACAGGGGGCTTGGGTTTTTTTTTGGTTTGGTGGGAAAAGTGCTGAAATCCCTCGGGACACCGGAGCTGTTAAGACAAGGGGCTTTTTTTTTTTGCTTTGGTGGGAAAGGATCCGAAATCCCTCGGGATACCGGGGTTGCCAAGACAGGGGTCTTGTGTTTGTTTCATATGGTTTCGTGGGAAAAGAGCTGAAATCCCTCGGGACACCGGGGCTGCCAAGACAGGGGTCTTGTGTTTGTTTCATATGGTTTCGTGGTGACATGCGGAAAACTCACTTTACAACTTAAAAAGTTATAATGAAGGTATGTTTAATCGCCGGCAGACACACGGGGGATAGCTCCTCCAAAGACGTGCGCACCCGGTACAGTAACGCACTCATATTTATACAGCCAATCGCACAAAATTAATAAGATTGCCCCACACGCCTATACATATGCATGACCTGTGCCGCTTCCTATTAAGAGGAGCATTTCTATAGTCTCCTTCTAGTGGCGCAGGCGCAGTGTCTTTTGAGGGTGGTCGTCGGGGGTCCCAAGATGAAGGCTCAAAGTCATCCTCAGAAATAAACTTGCGTACTAGGCAAGCTGGGCTCTTATCTGAGCAGGGGGCAAAACCAGGCGCCACCAGTCTTGCCACCAGTCTTCGGGAGCTTCCCATTATCTACTCCATATCTCCCTGGTTGTTTACATATCTTAAGCAGGCCATCCATGGAATAAAGAGTGTGACATTTCTACTGGCCAGACCCTCAACCATTTAATCCTTTAACAACATCCCTTTGACATTTCTACTTGCCAGACCCTCAACCATTTAATCCTGTAACAAACATTCCTACAACCTTCCTATAACATAACATTCCTATATCATTCCCCGTTTCAATTCCCCCCTTTTCTTCAAAGTTAGTAAATTCTTTTACTACATATCCCTCCAATGCCATGAGACTTTAGTTAATATGCGCTCAATGTCATAAAGTATGCAATTGGTTACATGGTGCCACAATTCATTCATTCCCTTGTAGATTGCCCTTTTCTAAAAGCTCTTTTGTATAATGCATTGGAGACATTATATGCTGGTCCCAACCACAATACAAAATGCAATAATGATGATAATTATCATTATGAGGTGTCTTACCCACATCCATGGTACTGATATTGTCGTGGTTTCACCCGGCTGAGGGCCAAGATCCACGCAGCTGCCTGCTCCTTAAAGGAAAAGAGCAGGTTAAAGGGAAGGGGGGTGTGTGTGTGTGTGTGTGTGTGTGTGTGTGTGAGAAGTAAGGGAAGGAAAAAGGAAGAGGAAGGGGCAAATAACCCCAAGATCAAGAAAATAAGAGGCCCGTGGGTTGGGATAAGGATAGTTTACTAAGATAACAGAAAGATACAATGTAACAATGCTAACAGGACTTCAAAGCAAAAATATATGAAGCTGTTGCTACACAATGCAGTTTCTCACCAAACCACACAACTCAGGCCGTGCCACCCAGAGCCGTCCCAGAACCCGACCGTCCCCCAAGAACCGCGCGTCCCGGAGCCGCCCTCGGCCTTCCTCCCGTCAGCCCCCGATATCCTGGGCAGGACGTAACTGGCGTGAAATACTCTCTTTGGTCAGCTCGGTCACCTGTCCTGGCTTCGCCCCTCTGTGGTGAATGGGTTAATATTTTGTTCGTTGAAACAAAGTAGGAATGACAGGAAACCACTTAGCTTCTAATATTAGTTCTAATATCAGGGAGGTTGCTGACTTATATCTCGAAACCCGTCACAACATCTGCTGACACATTTCGAAATCGGTCACCACATCTTATTTTGTAAAAATAACTGTGAGGAATTATGGACCAGGATATTGTTTATTAAGGCTTATGCTAAGCTTAATATGAGAACGCTTATGCCAGCAGCTACCAAAAATGTGCAATTGCTTATGCAAGCTACCAGACACCGCTTGTCCAGGATAAGATAACCACAATTGCTTACACAAACTAAACCAGATACCGCTTGTGCAAGATAACCGCCAGATGTCCAGGAACCACAGATAGGACAAAGGAGGAAGACTTCTTACTCCGGCCTCAAAGACCTCCAAGAGGCAGAAAACGACCCCCTAACAACAACTGAAGCATGCGCAGAGTACCTCCACTACTTCATGAACACGGAAGTAAAAAATATATAAAAAGGGACTGTTTGAACTGATCAGCACGGCAGTTGGCGGAGCGCAGACTCTCCTGCCGTCCAGCGCTGTCTATGCTCATATTCTACTTGCTATAATTAATAAAATTCTAATTGGATTATGATCCATTGTAGTCTCAATTTATAACACCTCCTTTCTCATGAAGAGCTGAGAAAGTCCTTGACTGTCTGACAGCAGCTAGAAACATCAGGGTGTTATCAGCACTACTCCCACTTTACTCTCAAACACAGCATTCATCTGCTGTTACAAATGAAATTAACTCCATCCTGACCAGAACCAGGACATGATATCCAAGATGTCAGTTGTCCCCAAACCTCAGCAAACCCCCAAGAAGTATCATCTTTATTTATTCCTATCCCAACTTACAGATAATACTTCATATCCTGCTGATTGGGGTTTGGTAAAAGCACATTGCAAGAGCACTGACTCCCCTTCTTCAACTTCATATTGTTTATGTGGGGCCCATACTTCGAATCCGGCACCAATGTATACCAGGTACATACTTACAAACACAGTCACATGAGTTATCATCGTTGGGGTTGCCTCTGTAGTCGGATCTTCAAGGGTCCAGCAGGCTCACTTCTCCACCTTCCTGGGGCCTTCTTTCTTCTAAGGTGATCTGCCCATTGGGAATTAGGGCTCCTTCTGTCCTGACTTCCCTTTTAGCTGCCTGTTTTGCCTCCCTGTCCGCCAAGGCATTTCCTTTTTTCTAAATCAGAGCTCACCTTCTGGTGTGCCTTTATATGTATGACTGCAATTTTCTCAGGGACTTGCACAGCCTCTAAGATCTATAGTATTTCTTCTGCATGTTTGATGTGTTTTCCCTGAGAGTTCAAGAGTCCCCTTTCTGTCCAAATGGCTCCATGTGCATGTACCACTCCAAAGGCATACTTGGAATCTGTATAGATATTAAGAATCCTTCCTTGTGCTAATTCGAGAGCTTTGGTCAGAGCAATTATTTCTGCCTTCTGAGCAGATGTGCCCACAGGTAACGGTCCGGATTCTATCACCTCTTGGCGGGTGGTGATGGCGTACCCTGCATGTCGTTTGCCATTCAGTACATAACTGCTCCCGTCTGTGAACCAATTCTCAGCATTTTCCACGGGACTCTCCTTCAGATCTGGTCTGCTAGAATATGTGGCTTCAATGGTCTCTAAACAGTCATGATGCACTGGTTCTCCTTCATTTTTACTGAGGAAGGAAGCTGGGTTGACAATGTTAGTAACTATGATTTTTACATCGTTCTGTTCCACCATCACAGCCTGGTATCTGAGGAATCTTTGTGGAGAGAGCCAGTGCCCCCCTTTTGCTTCCAAAACAGCAGACACTGTGTGGGATACCAGCACAGTTCTTTCTTGGCCCAGGGTAAACTTTCGTGCTTCCTGTATGTTCAGCACAACAGCAGCTACTGCTCTCAGGCATCCAGGCCATCCCTTTGCTGTCTCATCCAATTGTTTGGAAAAGTAGGCTACTGCCCTCCGGTATGAGCCGAGGTCCTGTGCTAAAATGCCTAGGGCCACCCGCTGTTTTTCATGTGAAAATAAAAGGAATGGCTTATTCACATCTGGGATTCCCAGAGCAGGTGCTGACATCAGGGCTTTCTTTAGCTGTTCAAAGGCCCTGATTGCCTCTCTATCCCAGTGCAGATGTTTCTGTTGAATTGTAGTCAACTTGTACAGTGGTTTAACAAGAAGACCATAGTTATAAATCCACAGTCTGCACCATCCGGCCATGCCTAAAAAGGTTTGTAGTTCTTTAACTGTTTGGGGCCTGGGCATTTGGCATATGGCCTCCTTCCGGGCCTGTCCCGGATTTCTTGTCCTCGCGCTGAGTTCATATCCCAGGTAGGTTACCTGCTGTTGTACCACCTGTGCCTTCTTCCGTGACAGCCGGTATCCCTGTAGCCCTAAAAAGTTCAGTAAGCTTACAGTCCAAGAAATGCAGACCTCCTTTGTTTTTGTAGCGATTAGGATGTCATCCACATATTGTAGTATTTGACCTTCTCCTGCAGGGGCTTCCCACGCCTCGAGATCCTTGGCGAGCTGGCTGCCGAATATTGTTGGGCTGTTCTTAAGTCCTTGGGGCAACACCGTCCATGTGAGCTGGGTTTTACGCCAACTTCCAGGGTTTTCTCACTCAAATGCAGATAGTTTTTGGCTTTGGACATGGAGAGGGAGGCAAAAGAAGGCATCCTTCAAATCTAAAACAGTAAACCATACATAGTCAGGGGTCAACATAGTTAATAATGTGTAAGGATTTGCTACCAGTGGGTAGCGATCTTCAGTTAGCTTATTAATAGCACGTAAGTCCTGGACCACCCTATACGACCCGTCTGGCTTGCGGATAGGTAATATAGGGGTATTATAATCAGATTCACATTCCTTTAACAATCCTAATTGCTGAAATTTTTCTATAACTGGCCGAATTCCTTCCCTATCCTCCCGCCTTAGTGGATATTGCTTTATCCTTACCGGGCGTTGGTTATCCTTTAACTTTATTTCAACTGGTAGTGCATTTTTCGCCCTTCCTGGGGTGTCAGTGGCCCATACTCCCGGGTACACTTGGTTTACAATTTCTTCATCAATTTTACTTTCAGTGGGGATTGTTGATAAAAGCAAACTCATTATTTGAATATATTGTTGGTTCTCTACCTCTAGAGTAATTTCTCCCTTTTTAAATTTAACAACTGCCCCCAACTGTTCTAATAAGTCCCTCCCCAGGAGGGGTTTTGGCGAATTAGGCATATATAAGAACCTATGAATGCCAACTTGTTTCCCTATTTTATATTTTAAAGGTTCACAGAAATATGCCTTTTCCTGTTGGCCAGCAGCCCCTTTTACAACCACATAATCCTTTCCGACAGAGATCAACGCTCGGTTCAGTACTGAATACGTTGCCCCTGTATCTAATAAAAATTCCACACGTTTTTGTTATTCCCCTAGCTTTAATACAACCAGTGGATCCGCTAAGGTAGAGTCCCCCGGTCCCTATCAATCCTGTTCAATATTAGCAACTATGGGCCTCCGCTGTTGTTGCTTGAACCCCCCTTTTCTTTGCCGCTCAAAACACTCGTTTCTCCAATGTCCCTTCCTTTTACAATATGCACACTGATCAGTTTTGGAATATGCAATGCAGTCAGTCTACAGTTTTCCCACCCCGTCACCCATTACTTAGCAAATAAAGCTTTAAGTGGGTCTCCATGCCCGGTCAAAACCGGCTGGAGTCTTCTTTTTTGTCATGCGTCATCATAAATACTGGGTTCACTGGGTTCACGCATGCCTGAGCTTCCTTTTCTAGTACTTTCTGTGGGCAGGTGGTGAGGGAAAACTGCGCATGCGCGTTTCCGAAAGCACACGGGTAGCTGAACACGCAGCTGAGCAGCAGAGCCGTACAAAATGGCCGGCGTTAGAGAAGACGAGACCCCAATTCTCCCGTCTGAATCGCAGGATTCGTATGCAACTCCACGAGTGGTAAATGTTCCTTTCTACAGCACTATAGCCAGGCAGTAGGGACAATGTCCTTGCTATGGCTGGAGTGGTATATTGTTCCCTTGCCCTTAGACTTTCAGGTTGTCGCCTTCCGAACGAGTGCGGCTTTACCCACCGGAACAACCAGACAGGTGGGTGTTACTGAGACTAAAAGGTCTCTTCAAGCTCAGATAATTTAGAAAGAATCAAGATTTTCCTTTTCTGTTAATTGTTTTAATTCTAGGCAGATGACCCAGGCTTCTGGTGAAAATGATCTGGAGATATGGGAGCGACGCTTTAAAATTGAATGTTATATATTGTCAGGCCTTATTATTATTTTGATTCTTTTTCTTGTTGCGGCTGGTTTCTATTGTTGTTATAGTTGTGCACAGCAATAAAGTTTAGTTTTTGTTCAGTTATGTGCACCAATAAAGTTTAGCTTTGTTCAGTTAATCAAGAGTTTCTATCTGTGTCTCTATTAGACCTCAGGGGGAGAAAGTTGCTACACCACGTGACTAATAAGTTTATAGTAAGCATAGAAGGGATAGGGTTATATGATCCTAACAGTTACTTGTTTTGTTGGTTTTAGAAACTTGATGTTTTATTCTGTCACGGTAACTGCTTGCATGCGGTTCACCACGTGTTGGATCCATAGGATCAGACACGGTAGAAATACTGAATTTGCCATATACTCTCTCGAGATTGTTGATTCAGGAGATCTGTAGCATTGGCAGTTTTGTTGGAAATTATTTCCAAAACTGCTTGCAAGCGAATTATGCAGTTCAGGTTGTAAATTGGTTCCCATGCCCCTGTTATCAATTCATTAGGCTTCCACGTGGCCAGCCTGTAATGCTTTGTTCTTTTGGGAGGCCACTCATTTTTCCCCCTAATTTTGTGTTCCACCTATTTCAATCTCGACAGATCTTTTACAACTGCCTTGTAACTCCAGCTGCTGAGTTGAGGCTTGTATTTCCTCTAATACCAGTTCCTGTTATTTTCCATTTTCTTTGCTAAGTAACCAGCCTTGCTCTCAGTTAGCTAATCCGTGAACGCTGCAAACCGACCCACATCAGATAAGCGACATTGCAAGATGCGAGTTGCTACATTCCATTGGCTTCCCTCTACCCCCATAAATGAGGGCAGGGATAAACACAGCTGATAAGGCAGGCATCCTCACTGTGACTTCTTTCTTCTCCCTGGAAAGAAAATAAACAAATTCGCTTCTCGGTGAGAAGAGGAAAAAACAGCAAGGGGGGAAAAGGGGAAAGTGAGCCCTTAATGTTAAAGGCAGCAACAAGGCAATTTCTTATAAAACTATGCAGATAGCATCTTCTTTTCTAAGTGTGGAGATAAACTGTAGTGTCTACCAAAAATGTTACAGGTATTAACTTAGGTTCTACAAAACAAGTAATCAGTAAATCACCTCAGTGGTTTTTCAGTGAGTTTTCTGATATATATATACACCCTTTGCCCCCCACTCACTTACAAGGGGACGAAGGAGCTAGCCTCCCGGCAGCTTGGGGAACGCAGTTAAATGCAATAAAAGAGCACTAGGAACAGGATTTTCGACCTTGATTTGTGGATTTTTGGGTTGTCTTAGTACTAACTTTACCAATTTATCTGTCGGCACCCCATCATGAGTTCTCAGGGAATGCCTTTTTGCCATCCCATTGCTTCCGTAATTATTTCCCTTTTTCTTCTCTTTCTGATAACAAAATTCCATCTCCTACTGACAGGGACACTCTCAACACATAGTCTGACTCCTGTCCACACAAACAGCTTAAATTTGCCACTTGCTTTGTCTGTCTCCAGCTGCTCTCCTTGCGGAGACACAGAACCACCGATCAGCACTCACACTCGCTTCACAGTCAGACTGTATCTCAGTCAAACACTTAAATCATTCAAACAACACACGGTACCGGGCACAAAGATTTCTTGCATATGCAAAGCATAACAATGGTTACGAAAAGGTTTTTCTCTCTCTCTCACAGATACGCTGCAGCTCAGTCACTCACCACTCACACCAGAGTTAACTCATTTCACTCACACAAATAGTTCGTCACATTTAAATCGATTTCCAAAACTCAGTTCCTTTTGGCAATATCTGAAGTCGATACCAATAAATCAATGTCACCAGGAAAGGACTCCCTGTTGGGGAATGGAACCCCGGTCTCCTGCGTGACAGGCAGGAGTTCTCTCTCTTAGCAGCAACTGTTGGTTCACTTCTACCGACTGCCATAGGGGCAGCCATCCTATACAACTCAAAGGGGCAATACATCCTGAGAGGGTCCAACTTAAGCATCAAAGTTCCCCTATTCACTCTCAGGACCTCACATCTTTCTGTTCTCCGAGAATCCTGCCAACCTACACTATTAAAATGTCACGATCCACACCCAGATCAGCGGCTTTGGCAGAGGTTAAACCCCCTCGCATTCCAACCGACCTCAGGTTGCTCTGGGGGGCTGGGGGCAGCTGGGCTGAACCCCTGAGTGATGTCCAATGAGGTGCTTTATCGTGAGGAGGTCTCCACAATTCTCGGGAACAGAATTAAGACTCAAAACTGAGTCAAGGTTTAAGTTACTTTATTCAGCCTGCAACACCCGCACACTAACAATGATACTTACTCATTAGGTGACCTCATACCCCTGTACATATTCCTAACTCATCCCACTTCATATTAAAATGTACCCCAAGAAGTGATTTCCATCAACTCCTCCCCATTGTGCCTGAGCACTGCTGTTTGGGGGTGGTCGTGGAGGGTCGTGGGGATGAAGTCGGATGGCTCCTCTTCCTCACCGCAAGTAACCTTCTGTCTTGCGCAGACTCAGTTACCCCTTGACTCTGATCCCAACTACAAGTTGGATTTAGCAGGTTTTGTGTACCTTGAAGGACAAGGGGAGCTTGAACTAGTTAAAGTGAGATGCTTTGCCTGCATTTGTGACCAGTTAGTGACAAGCAAGGAATTCATGAACAGATAAGGAGGAGGGGGGTACTGGAACTCATTAAAGAAGTCATTTTATTTCCACAGAGCACATAGTCCTTGAGTGTGCAATTTACTTAAGACATGGTGTTAGACCCAAACTTACATCCCTTTTGATGTTTCTTCTTTATCAGTGAGGCAGAGTCGTTCAAGCCAGGCATTGTTCATGGGAGGTCACTGCTAGGGCACTTCAAGCCATCCTGGTAGCAAGTCTTCCTTAACCCTTTACAAGCATCTTAATGTAATATTTCAGCAATGTTGAGACATAAGTCCTCTGGTACAGGCATTCGTTGAGGGACATGGTATGTCACACCACCCCGTGGCTCAACATTGCCATCTTATTGATGGTACCTACTCCGTGATGGATAGAGGATGGAGATAAAGTAAGGAGGAAGGAAAAGTAAAATGTGTGCACAACAGCTCAACAGCGACAATCAAAACATTCAAACAATAAACAGTTTTCCAATTGCATTTGCAATAGTCAGTAAGAACTGTGAACATTCGACAGACATTAATTAACAATTTGAATTTGTCCCATTGCAAAAATCCCAATCACGTCCTATTGCTGCCCCTTGTAGCTCAGGGGCTGGGGGAAAACCAACCAATGATACTTTACACGAACTTTTACGAGGCGTATCGCCCTCTCGATCTTTGGGCTCAGCAGGCTCGTCACCGTCTGGGGGCTGCAAAGTTTGTGTGGCCGCCCCGATTCCCAATTGTGGGGTGACCCACAAACATTCTTTCACCACCCTCCAAGTGTCCTGCTCTTGGGTCACCTTCCGGAGGGCCTGCACGCCTCTCCCCCACGATTTCAGAGTTTTCCCACTACCTGAGGACATAGTTTCTGCCGCAGCTGAGAGACGGGACACCGCTTCATGTAAGCAAAGTGATGGGTTGATGATGGCCAACGGCTTTCTTTTATCCTATCCTTAATGCATATTATAACTGTTACTCATGCCTATTAGAATTGTCACCACTTGATTGGTTCTTGGTTAAAGGTTACATCCCTCACCTTGCAATCTGGGTGTGATAGATGAGCCTTTGGTTCAGTAAACCACATGTACCTTGAAACAGGTTGTAACGTTCTGATTTTGTAAGAATGATTGTGTAACGTACATTGTGAGTCGCTAACGAGACATGGAATTGAGTTATAGGTCACTTAGAAGTGGAAACCACAGAAATTAAGTAGCCAATGGATGAGCTTGCTGTTAAAGATGAGCAAATATGGGAGAGGGGCCAACCAAGGGACAAGTGAACGTTTGCTGATTCCTCCGATAATAGTTGAAATAGTACGAGGTTTGGATGAATGATCATCAACGGAATGCTTTAGAAGCTTTTCTGCTTGCCTAGACTCGATCAAAATAAACTGCAGGAGGAGGGAATGATTCTTTTTATGCTTGTACGAGTTAAAACAAAGGTAAAGTATTTTGAAGTTAATATTAAGCTTATTTTGTATTATGCTTTGCTTATGGAATGGAACGAGCGATCAGAGGAAGAGAAAGAAGACGAAGCAGATTTGGAAAACATCCTATAAAAAGAGTCTGTGACCACACTAGTGTGAAAGGAAACCATGTGCGAAATACATCTGACACCAGGGTCATCGATAAGGAGGAATGAAAAAGTCTGTTTAATGATTGGACAAGAAGACGAAGAAAAACGAATATATGAACTTTGCTTGGCTAATCACAAAAATGAATGAATAACTGGAAAATAGATTGCTTTGTTTATTAAAGAGTATAAATCCTTGTATCCTACCTCTCCACAGCGCGGAGTGGTGAGACTCAGGTCTCCTCCCGCCCAGCGCTGTGTCTTTCTCTCTGAATAAACTGCTGCTAAGCACACTCCCCGCGTGAGCGTCTCGCTTGTCGGTAACCCTGGGAACAGCGTTTCTTTCCCTTTCTCAGGAACAGCAGATCCTTGAAACAAACCTCTTGCTTCTCCTTCTTGTCCCTGTGTAACATTCGCTCTCAAAAACACCGACCTTCCTCTCCATCGTTTGCGTCGGGATGGGGCAACGCCTACTCCTACTAGTAAGTTACACAGGAGACTGCTCGAACAATGGCTCCATAGAGCCCTGGCCTGGCATCTCACGGAGCCACTCCTCCACACCCCCCTCTCCCTCTCTCTGCAGCCGGCTGCCCCCGGCTCGGCACGGCCCGACCCGCCCTCCCGGCCCCTCCCGCCGGCCCCTCCTCCCAAGGTAAAGCCCGGGCTGGGGGGCTGGGGGGGGGCGGTCCTGGCTGCCCCGGCCCAGCCGCTGCTGCATGGCTGGCTCTGCATGCGGGGGGGTCCGGGCTGCAGCCCCTGGAGGCACAGCGCCCATCGCTGCACCCCCCCACCCCCACTCCTCCTCCTCTTCCTCCTCCTCCTCCTCCTCCCCCTCCGTGCCCGGAGCTGCCTCAGTGTCCCCGCTCTGTCCGCCCCAGGCCCCCCCTTCGGACAGGCCGCCCCCCCCCACACGCCCGCTGCCCGCAGACCCCGCGGCACCCGGCGCTCAGGTAACGGCGGCACCGGCGGCGCCGGCGTGTGGGGCAGGACGGCGTCTGCCCGGGCTGGGCCCCCCCGGGCAAGGGATGGGGGTTAGGGGACCCCCCACCCCCCACCCCCCCCCATTGGAGCTCTGACCCCCCCGCTTTCCACACAGCCCCCAGGGCCCAGCAAGCCGCCCCCGCCCCAGCGCCCGCTGCCTTCAGGGCCCCCTGTGCCTTCGCTGCCCCCCAGCGAGACCCCCCCGGATCACCCCTATGTCACGGTGATTCCCTCCAGGTGAGGGGGGGGACACAGGCACGGCTGGGATGGGGGGGGGCAGAGGAGGGATGGGGGGGCAGACACGAGATATGGGGGGGAAGGAGGAGCAGAGGGGTCTCTGCGGGGGAGACAGGAGGGATGGGGGCAGAAGGGGTTGGGGGGGACTATGGGGGGGGCAGAAGGGGTTGGGGGGGCTATGGGGGGACAGACAGGAGGGATGTGGGGCTGAAGGGGTTGGGGGGGGCTATGGGGGGGCAGAAGGGGTTGGGGGGGACTATGGGGGGGACAGAAGGGGTTGGGGGGGACTATGGGGGGGGCAGAAGGGGTTGGGGGGGCTATGGGGGGACAGACAGGAGGGATGTGGGGCTGAAGGGGTTGGGGGGGGCTATGGGGGGGCAGAAGGGGTTGGGGGGGCTATGGGGGGGGCAGAAGGGGTTGTGGGGGGGCTGTGAGGGGGCAGGCAGGAGGGATGTGGGGCTGAAGGGGTTGGGGGGGGCTATGGGGGGGCAGAAGGGGTTGGGGGGGCTATGGGGGGACAGACAGGAGGGATGTGGGGCTGAAGGGGTTGGGGGGGGGCTATGGGGGGGCAGAAGGGGTTGTGGGGTGCTCGGGGGGGCAGGCAGGAGGGATGGGGGGCTGGGGGGTCGGACAGGGAGGCGGGAGGGATGGGGGCAGAGGGCTGCAGCGAGGGGGGGCGGGGCGGGGGAGCCGGGCTGCGCCCCATGGCCCCCCCTTCTCCCCCCTCTCTCCCCCTCCCCTTCTCTCCCCAGGCCCGCGCCCCCCCCGCCTGAGGCCTGAGCGCGGCCCGGGACCGTCGCAGCGCCGGACTCCGGGGGGTGGGGAGGGAAGGGCCGCGCCGGGGGGTAACGGGGAGGAGTTGGCGCGGGGGGGGGAACCACCACACAGGGGCCGGGACTACATCTCCCAGCAGCCCCCGCGGCGCCCACCGGAAGTACCGCCCTGGGCACAGCAACCCCAGGTAGCCCTCCCCGCCCCCTTGGTGAGCCCCCCGGGCCCCGCCGAGGCAGCCCCCCCCCCCTCTCCCCCCTATCCGGGGGGCCCCGCGCTACCGGGAGGGTCGGGAAGGCGGGAGGTTGAGGGGAGGAGGGGGTGGTGCCCCCCCCGGGGGGAGCAGCGGGTTACCGGGTGCCCCCCACGTGAGACCGAGGTGGGGTGGTACCCCCCCCCCCCCTCCGGGATGCGGTGTCGCTCGGTGATGCCCGGTGGGTTGGTACCGGGGCTGGTACCCAACCAACATCACCGAGTGACACCGCATCCCGGGGGGGTGGGTACCGAGCCACCGAGCGCTTCTGGGCGTTACCGAGCCGGTGGGTACCCCCGGGGCGGTACCGAGCCCGTAGCAGCACCGGGCATCCCCCCGTGAGCCCGAGCCCCGGGGCGGCACCGGGCGGCACCGGCAGGTGAAGCACCCGGGGGTTGGGGGGGGCACCCAGGCCGGTGGGTGTTTTGGGTGGGGTGTGGGGGGGGGTTCGAGTCCCTGGTACCAACCTGCACCTGGCCCCGGTACCGGCGGTGTGGGGCCGGTGGCACCCGGCACAGCACCGAGCCTGGGGTCAGGTGGGGCTGCTGCGGGGGGGGGGTGGTACCGGGCACCGCAGCCCCCCAAACTGCCCCCCCCGCCCCGGATTGGGGGGGCTGCCCACGGGCTGTGCCGTGGTGTCCGGGCTGGGGTCCAGCCCCATCCCTCCTCCTGCCCTCTCCTCTTCAGGCACTCCCGAGCTCCGGGCTGGGTGGGACCAGGGGGGTGGGTTTGGGGGTGGGAGTGAGGGGGCTGCACCCCCCCACACACAGAAGGGGTCTCATCACCCCACCAAACCCGGCTGGGGTGGGCAGGTGCTCCCCGGGCAGCGACGCTGGGGTGGGGTGACAGGGATGGGAGCTGTGGGAACCCACCACCCATGGGTGCCCTGGGGATGGGGGGGTGTGGGGGGGTGTGGGGGGGGTGTGTGGGGGACTTTTGGCCCTTCACGGGGTCAGGGCAGCGCCCCAGCCCCCCGGCAGCTCTTGGCCGTGCCCGGGCTCGTCCCGGCCGGCGTGGGGATGCTGTGAGTCAGCAGGGAGCCTGCGCCCCGTCCTGGCCGCTGAGAGCCCCGGGCTTTGGGGGGTGGGGGTGGGGGGGGGCAAGGGGGGGACCCCCAAACCTCCCCAGCACCGCCAGCCTGGGGAGCGACGCTGCGGCCTCCGCCCAGGCCGCCGGAACCGGCGCTGGTGTCAGCGCTGCCGGTGCCCGTGCTGGGGGCACGAGGGGGCTGCAGCCAGTGTTGGGGTGTCCCCCCCCCCCAGCCCGTGGGACGGGGTGACCCTGCGGGCCCCGCAGCAGCTGGGTGAGGCGGGGGGGGTGCAGCAGTGCCGAGGACGGGCCCGGCTGGGAGAGGCGGGCGCAGGCCGCAGCCTGGGCAGGGGGCTGGGGGGCTGCTGCTCCGTCCCCCCCCGCCCCCCCGGGCAGGCAGGGCCCAGGCGTGTGCACACACATGTGCACGGGAGCACACGCGTGTGGGTGCCCGCGGCAGCGGCTGCTCCACCCCGGCCTGGCTGGCTGCTCTGTTTGCACAGGCGGGAGTGAGCTCACGCCATGGCAGCGCCCGGACCGGGGCTGGGCCCCCCCCCCTGCTCACCCACCCCCCCCTACCCGGCTGGGCCCCCTCCCCTGCTCACCCACCCTCCACTACCCGGCTGGGCCCCCTCCCCTGCTCACCACCCCACCCTCGGAGCCCCCGTGCCCCCCACGCCAGCCAGCGCAGGGGTGTCACAGGGGGCAGCCCCCAGTCAGGTTGGGGGTGATGGCCATGAGGTGGGTGCCTGGGGCAGGGGGCTTCGTCCCCTTCCCCCCCCTCCAACCCCCCAGCCAAACCCATTCAGCTCCAGCAACCACAGCTGGTTGCTGATGATGCAGTGGTTCCAACTCAACCCCCCCATCCACCTGCTCCATGGGACAGGGGCGCAGTGGGGCATCCCACCCCATGGCCCACAGGACCCGCCCCCCCCCAATGGGGCATCCCCCCCCATGGCCCACAGGCCCCCCCCCCCAGCAGGGCATCCCACCCCATGGCCCACAGGACCCCCCCCCCAGTGGGGCATCCCACCCCATGGTTCACAGGACCCCCCCCCCCAGCAGGGCATCCCACCCCATGGCCCACAGGCCCCCCCCCCCCAGCAGGGCATCCCACCCCATGGCCCACAGGACCCCCCAGCAGGGCATCCCACCCCATGGCCCACAGGACCCCCCCAGTGGGGCATCCCACCCCATGGCCCACAGGACCCCCCCCCCCAGTGGGACATCCCACCCCATGGCCCACAGACCCCCCCCCCCAGTGGGGCATCCCACCCCATGGCCCACAGGACCCCCCCAGTGGGGCATCCCACCCCATGGCCCACAGGACCCCCCCCCCCCAGTGGGGCATCCCACCCCATGGTTCACAGGACCCCCCCCCCCCAATGGGGCATCCCACCCCATGGCCCACAGGCCCCCCCCCCCCAGCAGGGCATCCCACCCCATGGCCCACAGGACCCCCCCCCCAGCGGGGCATCCCACCCCATGGCCCACAGGACCCCCCCCCCTCAGTGGGGCATCCCACCCCATGGCCCACAGGACCCGCCCTGTGGGGCATCCCACCCCATGGCCCACAGGACCCCCCAGCAGGGCATCCCACCCCATGGCCCACAGGACCTCCCCTGTGGGGCATCCCACCCCATGGCCCACAGGCCCCCCCCCCCAGCAGGGCATCCCACCCCATGGCCCACAGAACCCCCCCTGTGGGGCATCCCACCCCATGGCCCACAGGACCCCCCAGCAGGGCATCCCACCCCATGGCCCACAGGACCCCCCCCGTGGGGCATCCCACCCCATGGCCCACAGGACCCCCCCAGTGGGGCATCCCACCCCATGGCCCACAGGCCCCCCCCCCCAGCAGGGCATCCCACCCCATGGCCCACAGGACCCCCCCAGTGGGGCATCCCACCCCATGGCCCACAGGACCCCCCAGCAGGGCATCCCACCCCATAGCCCACAGGCCCCCCCCCCAGCAGGGCATCCCACCCCATGGCCCACAGGACCCCCCCCCCCCAATGGGGCATCCCACCCCATGGCCCACAGGACCCCCCAGCATGGCATCCCACCCCATGGCCCACAGGACCCCCCCAGTGGGGCATCCCACCCCATGGCCCACAGGCCCCCCCCCCCAGCAGGGCATCCCACCCCATGGCCCACAGGACCCCCCCAGCGGGGCATCCCACCCCATGGCCCACAGGCCCCCCCCCCCAGCAGGGCATCCCACCCCATGGCCCACAGGACCCCCCAGCAGGGCATCCCACCCCATGGCCCACAGGACCCCCCCTGTGGGGCATCCCACCCCATGGCCCACAGGACCCTCCAGCAGGGCATCCCACCCCATAGCCCACAGGCCCCCCCCAGTGGGGCATCCCACCCCATGGCCCACAGGCCCCCCCCCCCAGCAGGGCATCCCACCCCATGGCCCACAGGACCCCCCCAGTGGGGCATCCCACCCCATGGCCCACAGGCCCCCCCCCCCAGCAGGGCATCCCACCCCATGGCCCACAGGACCCCCCAGCAGGGCATCCCACCCCATGGCCCACAGGACCCCCCAGCAGGGCATCCCACCCCATGGCCCACAGGACCCGCCGTCTCTCCCCCTCCATCAGGTTCCTACGGGACGACTACACCATCCAGGTGGCCATCAATGACTACCTGGACATCTACTGCCCGCACTACGAGGGGGCCGCGCCCGGCGGGCGGGCAGAGACCTTCACGCTCTTCATGGTGGATCTGGAGGGTCACCGCGGCTGCAACAAGACCCCCGGCGCCTTCAAGCGCTGGGAGTGCAACCGGCCCCGGGCGCCCTTCGGCCCCGTCCGCTTTCCGGAGAAGATCCAGCGCTTCACCCCCTTTCCTCTGGGCGTCGAGTTCCAGCCTGGGGAGACCTATTACTACATCTGTGAGATGGGGAGGGGGGGGGGGGGGGGCGGGCAAAGAGGGTGGTCCTGAGGGATGGGGTTACCTGGGGATGGGTCTCAGCGGGGTTGGGTTGTGTCCTGAAAAAGGAGGGGGAGGGGTCTTTGAGGGAGGAGGTGGGCGGTGGGGGTGTGCACAGGGAGGGGGTGTATGTGGGGAGGGGGGTGTCCGGTTGCACATGGAGGGGGGGTGATGGAGGGGGGGTGGGTCGGGGGTCTGCGTGGCCCGGGGTGCGGCCGCTGTTGGCCGGGAGGGGGAGCCCCAGGCCCGGTTCTGGCCCGTGGCGGTGGGGGGGGGGGCCCCGTCTCGGGCTGGAGCTCTGGGGGGGACACCCCCCCCCCCCCCCCCGCTGATCTGTCCCCACTCCCAGCTGTCCCCAACCCCGGGAGTGCCGGGCGCTGCCTGAAGCTGCGAGTCTCCGTCTGCTGCAGACACACCAGTGAGTCCAGTCCGGGGTGGGGTGGGTGGGGTGGGGTGGTCTGCACCCCCAAAAAGTCTAGGGGTTCCCCCTTCTCCTGAATCTGGGGCAGCCTGGTCCTTGCTGGGGACCCTGGTTTGCTCTGGAGCACTGGGGGGGGGGGCACAGACCCCCCCATTCCACCCATCCTGACTCGGGTGGGTTTGTTCCAGCGCCGGAGCCGGTGACAGAGGTTCCCAATTCGCAGCCCCACGGGCGTGGGGGGCCAGAGGGTGAGTGTTGGGGTGGGGGTGGGGGGTGAGGGGGGCACTGGGGGGCTGCGAGGTTTGCCCTCACCTCTCCCCCTGCCCTGGCAGAGCCGGTGCCCGCCCGGGACAGGGCGGCCCCGCTGCAGCCCCGCGCCCCGTGCCTGGTGCTCGCGCTCCTCACCCTGCTCCGGATCTGACCCCGGCATCGCCCACGGAGGGGACACAGGTCCTGCTGCCCCACTGCCCCTTCTGGACTCTTCCTCTGCTGCCTTCAACCCCCGAGCCCATAGGGCAGCCCGGGCCACCCCTCACCCACCAGACCCCCTCCTCAAGGAGCCGAGCTGGGGCCAGGAGCTGCAGGCTGGAAGGTGAGGGGGGGGGATGCAGTGGGCTCCCAAGCAGCGGGTGTCCCTGGGGGCTTCGCCCCCCCTTGCCACAGCATCCCCTGATGGGCCTAGAATGAGACCTTTTGCTTCGTTAAGCGCATTAGTCAGTTAATAAACTAATTAATTAAATTAATCAAAATAAACATGAAAGTTGGCAGCCCTCAATATGCCAATGAGCAGAAAGCTGTGCGTGCTAAACGTGGGTGACTATAGGACTTGAATCTCCACCCAAGTCACGTTGAGCATCACCACCAGGAAAGCGTCTTCAAGATGAGGGTATTAAGGGTATTGAGAAAGCGACCACCTGGAGGGGGGAGAGAAGAAACTGAAGACCCCCGAAGAGGCAGTTGCTGGGCTGTGCTGCTTCTCCTCCACCCAAGACACAGTTACGCCGCGCGGTTGCGATTTCACCCCTTTGTTTTTGTGGTGAGAATACCCAGGGTGGTATTTCACTAACATTTGGTTATAGTCTCAGCATTTTGTTAGAATCATAGCATTGTCATTGGCATTCTAGTCCTATATCAGTAAGTGCATTTATCAACAGCAATCGGGAACTTTTATATCTGTCCCTTTAATAAACTTTCTACTGGTTTCCGCTCTGTGAAGCTGTTTCAGTGAAAGTCCTCTGGGGGCTCTGGCTGGCAAACATTGACTCTGACATGTAGTTTTATATCTAATCCTTCAGACATAAATTGTTGACCAAGTCTGGAACTAAGACTGGACCTAGCTGCACCTTGGCTCCTCTCTCCGGAGGAGTTTGGAAAGCAAGGGGGTCCTTTCTGAACCTTGTGGCTCAGCACGATGGCCTCTGTCGGGCACACATCAGACACATCCTCTTGACGTGAGATGGGAAGGGGTAGCAACGTGTTCTGTGTGTTCAGAACGTGTCCTCTTTTCAAAATGACTTCTGCAAGAGCAGAGAAAGACCCGCCAAGGGCCAACGCTCAAAGCCATCTCATGACTGCAGCATCCTCTTGAACATTTGGCAAGAGTAAGTTAAGAGGTCTGGTAACTTCCCTGGATTTATTGCTTGAGGAGCATGAGCATTGCAAAAGAGATGTCTTTCCCAGGATGGTCCTTTTGTGAATCCACTCGATGCATCTGTCTCCTCCTTGATTTAACCAAGAGTACCAAAAAAATGATTTCAGGCTTGATTTTTAGTGCTTCCTATGCAGATGACATGGCTTATAGTTGATATGGACAGCTGATTTAAAAGGGTTTCCTCCCATTCCAGAACAGATTAGGATTTTTCAGATAGTGGAGAAAAGAGTTCACAATTCAGACCAACACACAGCCTGGCAGCCAGGTTGGCGGGTCTGTATTTGGGACAAAAAGACTCAGACCCTCGTTCTCTCTGACTTGGCCCTGGAAATTAAACTGGCAGTTCGTTTTTCCCCCATGTTGATCTTGTTTGCGATTTTGGGGGGTACAAGAGGGTTCACTCTGGACTCAGCCTCACCTTGTGGTGGTTTGCAATTGCTGTCAGACGACTTATGGTCTTTGAGCTGAGCCATTGTAAAACCACATGTATGTTCTCGGCTTGCAACAAATTTTAGTCATTTCATGATGCTTAAGACAGCTCCAACATCAAGATGACACCCTATTAAAAACAGTACATCAGGCTATGCAAGCATGGCAGCTGAATTGGAGTCTGAGCTATTCCATTGTCTTTATATTCTGCTTCTTCCCTGATATGTACACACACAGACATAGAAACTATTTGCATTTACAGCTTTGCCATTCCATGTGTTTCTTACAGCTACAAGACGTTTTTTAAGAAGACAGCACAGATTTTGGGCTCTTCACAACACTGAACCAGGTATCCCCGGTAATGCCGGGTTTGCCTCCTGGAATCCTCCTGGGTTCATTCCTTCCTGTCCAAACTGAGGATCTTCACAAACCGCATTTTGAAGTATCTCACAGGAAGAGGAAATACCCGAATCATGACAAAATCGGTTTCCCGGTACCACTGTCTGAGGGGGGGGGAAGAAGTAGGGGGAAAAATTCCTTTTCTTGGTGCTGCACTGAAGGATTCCAGCAGCAGCCACATCCCAGTGGTGTGGACAAGGGAGAAACCCCAGCAAAGGCACTGGGACATGAGAAGGCATCTTGAACTGTGTCCAACCCTAATTTCTGTTTTCTTGTGTGGAACACCACTCCCTGTCCGCTCTGGCAGATGAGGTTTATCTGATGGGCTCTCTGGATGAGAGATTGGTACCTGTATGATCTCTGGCTTCAGAATGTGCTCAGTAACTACTTCCTCTCTTCCCACCTTCAGCTTCTTGTATTCTTTTCACATCTCAGACTATGGGTACGGAAAGTTCTTCCATCTTTTGACTTTCAAGGATGCGAGGCAACACTGCTTAAAATTCCAGAGGCCTGTCTTTCCTATTCCATGAGCCCCTGGGAAGTCCATAAATGTCAAAGAAATGTTGGATTATTTATGTATTTGTTAGGTCTATGCTGTGTTTCTGAGAAGGCCTTGTGGCATTTGGTCAGTACATCTTTAGAAGACATAACACAGACTAAGAGCACTGTACATAGATCAAAAGAATTTTGATGTTTCCCATATTATGATCAATCTGTCTTGTTCTTGAGACATTATTGTGTAGAAAAAGCACTTTTCATCCTTCCCTTTGCCAAATTACTTTTTCAGCTCTTTGTGCCTGTGTGTGTGTTTTTAAAGGATCCTTAAGCAAGGATGTTTAGTGCAAGAAAGAACGAGGCTGGTCTTAGACTTTGTGGATTTCACACGATGATTTTTCTCTGAGTCAGTTCCAAGGCTTGAGTGCTCTGTTATAACACACACAAAGAGAAGAATCCCATCAGGATGATGCTTAAGTCCTTCAGTAGGATTCAGGTAAAGATTTATGTCTGTATCATGATAGCTACTGTGTCTCTCTAATTGCATCATTAGTGCTCTCTAATGAATTGTACTCCCCACTGATGCTGTTTGACCATTCATACTCTGTCACTCAACTTCTGGCTAGTTTCAGGTAGGGTCAGCACCATCTACCCATGGTGTTTGAATAAAACAGTGCAGACAACAGCTCTCTTTTCAATCTGGGTGTCCCACCCGTGGATATGCCAAGCACTCTCTTGCCATGCCCTGCTGTGATCTCTCTGAAAGCCACACAGTGACCTCTCTGAAGCCACACTGTGATCACACTCTGAAGACACACTGTGATCTCTCTGAAAGCCACACAGTTTCAACAGCCTTTGGATTAGAAATTACCTGTAGAGACTAGAGAACCCAATCTTGGTGTCAGGCAGTACCAGGGGCTCCCCCACCCCTATTCCCCTTGTTTTGACCATGGCCTGTATTTCACAGCTTAGCTGAATTTGCCTTATGGCTCCGTATTCCAATTGAATCGGGAACTAAAAACTAACACTCTCTCTGTTGATCTTCTCAGTGGTGGTATTGCCTGGGAAAGGAATTGGAAAGACAGAACCTGTCGCTTTTGTGGCCTGCACCAATCTTTCAGATTGGTGTGACAAGGCAAAGGATTGCATGGGAACAGAGATCTGTGGTGTGCCCAGGATGAAAAACCCTTGTCCACAGCTTGGCAACACACAGCATCACATAATGGTAGGCGTTGGAAGGGATCTCTGCAGATCATCTGGTCTAACCCCTCTGCCAAAGCAGGCTCTCCTAGAGCAGGTTGCACAGGATTGCATCCGGGTAGGTTTGGACTTGAGACGATGATGTTTGGCTAAGCATACTGCTGACTAATTCTTTTCCTGAAATTAAAAGCTAAGATGAGATTGTTCTCATCCTGGCAGGGGAGGCTGCTTTCCAAGTCTTCTCTGTGTTCAGTAAACATCCTGACATGTGGCCTGTCATCCGTACAGGGACAACAGGTTTTGCTGATGCCTGGATTCAAACCAGTAGCTCATGGGCATTCCAATACTTCAAACACATTGTGCTGCTCACACTACTGAGGAATGTCTTCTCAGATCTGGTGTCTCAGATAGTTAAAGCCAGTAAACTAGGAACTCTCATGTAACGAATTCTAATCACTTCTCTTTAGGACTCATCTGTCAATAGGCCCCGTTGTCTCTATGCATTTGTCCATCGACCTGTTGACATAAACAGCTTTCGCTCTGTTATTTACAAATCATTTTCTGACCCTGTTGCTCTCGTTTTGGAAAGTGCTGACAGCAGAGTGGACAAGATGTTGGTTTCGGTCAGATAATCAATGACAGATCGTTTATGCCTAACAAGAAGTAAATCACAACCCACTCAGAATGGTCCACTGGACGTTACTGGCCATTGGCAGTTATGGTGGCATGTTTATTCTCCACAGTCAGTTGTGTGCACAAATCCATCACTTGTTACTTGTTAAACAGGAAGAGCTGATACCACGCTACAAGGGAACAAATGTCCACTAATGCTTTAGTGCTGTTCTGCATTATTTTTAAAGCTCCTGGGCATGTGTTGGTCGCTTTGCACTCCAGACAAGGGATGTAAGGATGGATTGTCCAGATGATCATCACAGAATTGTAGGGATTAGAAGGGACCTCGAGAGATCATCGTGTCCAACCCCCCTGCCAGAGCAGGTTCTGCAAGAAGACAGCGTGTAAGCGAGATGTCAGGCAGCAAGGGAGAGAACTGTACAGGGGAATAAAGGCTGCCTCTAACATATTAGAGCCAGGGAAGTCCACTGATGGATGGCTTACTCACTTGGATGTCAGCACGTTCACCTGAGTGTGCATAACGTCTTACTGCTTTTCTAATGTGTTAATTCAGGACTAAGTTCAAGAATTCTAAGGTCAATTATTTGTATTTTTCATTACTGTAGATAATAAAAAAAATGGCTCCAAATGTCACTGAGGTGCCATTTTACAGAGTGTGAAGGTAGAGTACTGTAAGATCTGCAAGGGGGGGTGATAATTTTTGGCAACACAAGTCTGCAAGTGTGAAAGGAGTTCATGACTGGCAGAATTTTTATGATGCTGGCTGTAAGTTTATTAAGCACTACACTGCGTAATTTCTGTCAGCATACTGCACCATTTTCTGAGCCATATAGTAATATTGCTTTGAACTTCTACAGTGCCTTCCATTTCTGTAGCTTCCTAGAAAGTGTTACCCATGTTAATTGCCACGGCATCTCAGAGGGGTAAAGAAATAGGACTTTTAGCAGTGAAAGCGAAGTGACTGTATGTCTTGCTCTTCGTCTTGGCTTTTGTGGGAGCTGGTTCCTTGGGGCAGTATGCTTTCTGGAGCGTGCTTTGCTCAGTGAGGATGGCTGAGTTCTTTGGGCTGCTACAGTAATTAGCAAAAGCTCCTCCCAAAATAACAGTGTTGATCTTCTCAGGAGCGTCATTTTCTGCTAGGCAGCGATAGTCAGGCCTTCCCTGTATAGTATGGCACAGCCATGCTTCCTCCTGTGACAGCTGATGGAGTCAGCTGAGGGTGGAACCCAGTGTCTGTGATTATATCAGCATGCACCCAGGGCGCCAACACTCCAGGGATGCTGAGCTCATCACTCTTCAGAAGCTGGCCAGAACTTGGAGATGAAGGCTGCAAGGGAAGCCCAGGATGCTGTAGGCCACCGAACTGGAGATTTCTCTCACTGGCCTCGCCAAAAGTACACACTGATGTCAGGATGCACGATGCCTCCTTAATAACTGCCATTTAGCTTGAGCACAAGATGAAGCCTGATTGTTTGTAGGAGTTAATTAGGAAGTGTCAGGCTTTCTAACGCAAAGCCTGTGAGCCCTGTAACCTGTAATAGTGTGGCCTGTGCTCTGCCTGCCTGCAATGCTTCTTGATTACCGGTTATCATCTTCTGCAGCGCTGTTCCTCTGTGCTGTGGCTGTGCTGCAGCGGTGGGTGTGGTGAGCAGACCCTATTTCAAATCGAGTACTGGGATTCCAGCTGGAATAGGCACCAACTGCTTTGTGATGCTTTGTTTCGAACTACAGAAACAACCCACCCGCTTCAGGATGAAACAATCTCACTTTCTTGTCGTGGCGGAGCAGGTGACTCGGTACAGGTGGAAAAAAATATGTCCCCTTCCACAGCCTTTCTTATCCTGTTGCCATAGCAGCTGCAAGTGAGGTTTCTGCAGAAGAGGACTAGGTCTTTCCAGCCTAGAGCAGTAGATCTGTTAGTTGCCACCTTGACTCGGTGTGAGTGCCCTGGCTCCCTGCCTGGGATGCACAAATACAGCTGAGGGCTCTCAGCCCTGTTGCCTGCTTCTCACAAGTGAACACTTCTGCTGCATGGAGCCAGCTTCTCATGTTACAGAGATGAGAAATAAGAGGGTTAGTGTTTGGCTTCTGTTTACCGTAGTATTCTTTAAACCACGACCCCACTGTAGAGATACATCCCAGAAAACATGTATTCCTTTCTTCCTTCATCTCAACCCCATCAACCTTTGTAGCTGTTAACACGTCAGTGGGACCAGCTCTATGCAGGCACAGTGTGCTGCTCTAAGCAGGTCAGCAGACAAATCTCTTATAAGGGGGGTCACTGACATCCTTCTGTCTGTCTGTGGTGGCTTGATGCTGGCTGAAGACCAGGTACCCACCAAAGCTGCTCTATCACTCCCTCTCCTTAGCTGGACAGGAGAGAGAACAGATGACGAAAGGCTTGTGGGTCACCATAGGGACAGGGAGAGATCGTTGGGCAGTTACAGTCACAGGCAAAACAGAGACAACTAGGAAAAAATTATTATCCAATGAAAACAGAGTAGGATAAGGAGAAATAATTCCAAACACCTCCTCCCATGCCTCCCTTCTTGCCGGGCTCAACTTTATTCCTCATTTCTTTTCTCTCCTCCCCCTGAGTGGCATGGAGGCGAGGAATGGGGGTTCAGTCAGTTCATCACACCTTGTCTCAGTTGCTCCTTCCTCCTCAAGGGGAGGACTCCTCACGGTCTTCCCTGGCTCTAGCAAGGGATCCCTCTCGCAGGAGACAGTCCTCCATGAACTTCTTTAATGTGAGCCCTTCCCATGGGCTACAGTTCTTCACAAATTGCTTCAGCATGGTTGTCATGGGGTACAGACCTTCAGCACCAGACTGCTCCAGGGTCAGACCCCAACAGGGTCACAAGTCCTGCCAGAAAACCTGGTCCAGTGTGGTCGCCTCTCTCCGTGGGCTGCAGGTCCTGCCAGGATCTTGCTCCAGCACGGGCTTCTCATGGGGTCACAGCCTCCTTCATATGTCTCCGCATAGGGTCCTCCACAGGCTTGAGGTGGAATCTTTACTCCCCATCATCTTCCACGGGCTGCAGGGGGGGGCAGCCTGTCTCACCATGGTCCACCATGGACTGCAGGGAAAGCTCTCCCTTGTTCAGTGGTGGGTCTGTCCTTGAGCCCAGCTGGTGTTGACACTCTTGGGCCTAGGGGAAGCTTCTAGCAGCTTCTTGCAGAAGCCACCTCTGCAGGTTGCCCCCCCCCCCCCCCCCCCTACATTTCTCTTCCACCCCTGTCAATCCTGGGAATATTAAGATTAGGTTTTCTGGTTGGGCAGGAAATTTCCTTGGAGAACTAAGGAAGAGAGAAACAGGGCTCAAACAGTCCTAGAGGAGTCCTAACTGAAGAGGTAAGGTCTGGCGCTCTAAAGAAGAATTTGTAATGTTCAGGATTTTGACTTCCAAGACACTTTCTCAAGTGTTGTTGATCCCTCCTTTTATGTCAACAGAGCAACCAGAGACTGCTGTTCCACTCCGTGACATCAGAGCAATAGGGAAATATCAAGTGCTTTGGAAAATAAGGCAAAATGTAATTTGGGAGCTATTTGTAGGCTTAATCAAAAGGATTGATTAAGCATCCACAACTTGAGCAGACTTGAAGAGCTTTGTGATGAACACCACTTCAGAATCAGTCCATATCAAGCTGTAGCATATATACTGCACCAGACTGATGCCTTGGTCTTTTGTCATCTTCTTCAATCTGCCTAATCTACCCATTTATCTTTATTCTAAAGAGGACTATTGAAAAACCTGCATGAAAACAATACCTTATTTTTGATAGGTCTTGTGAAAGCAGTGCCTGTGTTTCATGGGAGCACAAAAAAAGGCAGTGGAACTGGGTGTTTACCCATCAAAACAAAGAACACAAGCGAATCCCAGAGTGAATTTTTCCAATTAATAGACCTGTGTCGTGGTTTCACCCGGCTGAGGGCCAAGATCCACGCAGCTGCCTGCTCCTTAAAGGAAAAGAGCAGGTGAAAGGGAAGGGGGGGGGGGGGGTGAGAAGTAAGGGAAGGGAAAAGGAAGAGGAAGGGGCAAATAACCCCAAGATCAAGAAATTAAGAGGCCCGTGGTTTGGGATAAGGATAGTTTACTAAGATAACAGAAAGATACAATGTAACAATGTAATAAAAGAGCAAAAATATATGAAGCTGTTGATACACAATACAGTTTCTCACCGAACCCACAGCTCAGGCCGTGCCACCCAGAGCCGTCCCAGAACCCGACCGTCCCCCAAGAACCGCGCATCCCGGAGCCGCCCCCGTTCTTCCTCCCATCAGCCCCCGATATCCTGGGCAGGACGTAACTGGCGTGGAATACTCTCTTTGGCCAGTTGGGTCACCTGTCCTGGCTTCGCCCCTCCTTTCTCATGAAGAGCTGAGAAAGTCCTTGACTGTCTGACAGCAACTAGAAACATCAGGGTGTTATCAGCACTACTCCCATCTTACTCTCAAACACAGCATTCATCCGCTGTTACAAATGAAATTAACTCCATCCTGACCAAAACCAGGACAGGGAACCAATATGCTCCTGCTCTGTGGATATCATGAAGCAAGCTCTGAAAGTGCTGTGTGGTATTGGCTGAAATCTGGAAGATTCCTCTTCTGTGGTACCTGGCTAACTGTCTGACATAGGTAGAACAATCTCTTTCTACCAATTGAGGAGAGGATGAAAGGCAAAGTCCAGGTTAGTGTGTTCTTATTACATAGACCTAGGAGTGACCTGACAGAGGCTGAAACTGGCAATAGCTACAAGCACTTTAAGCAATGACTGCTGGTTTTCTCTTTCTGTGGGTTTTTTTTTCTTTTATTTTCTGTGTTCTTATTCCAAGACTCTGCCTCTTAGTGCCTGACCTTGTCTTTCCAAACCCCCTCTTGCCAAAACAGCAGCCTGGGGATTCAGATAACAGCACATAGATGCAGAAATCCATATGGAGAAGTTGTGGTACTCATAAAGTTTCTCAGCCTGCGTTTTTGATTCTTGGACATAATTAGTCCATTTTTCAGCTATTTGTGTACTGCATATGTGCTACAGACCACCATCCAGCAAAAAGTGTAATGTACATCAGCTCTCAACTGTTTGTTGACAACAATGGTTAAAACAATTAGTATGCTTTATTAACCTTTTGAATGTGATGATTATGCAACTGTGTTACAGTTAATTCATTTAAACTGTATTTTATGTCATTTTCTGAATGCAAAAAACCCCCAACTATGTAGGATTAAATGAAAATACACTGTAATGGTTTACATATTGCCTTCTTTCTCAGTGCTCAACCTAAGAGTTTTTCTTGATACTCAGCACCCTGTCCCGTCTGGATTTGGAAATTCAAGCTCTTGTTCCAGTCATACATTCTCAAGTGAAAACTCCACTATTACAAAATGTGCTTTTGGAAATCCCAGAACTTCTCTCCCCAGTAAAACATTATTTAAAGATCCTTAATGAAGAAGCAGCCAAGTAAGTAGAGAAAATAGATTAGTCTTCTGTGCCTTGTGGGCTTGCTGACTACATGTATTCAGTTATGTGAATTACACATCTTATTTTAATATACCCTAGGTTTATATTTTTGATTTTATATATGTACAGGTTGCTTATAGTTAAGCAGAGATTGTGCTTTTCTACAGCTCATACCCTTCCCCTAAACCAGGCAAGCAAATATTTTGCCTAGTGGATATCTGCCTCAGGTTGAAGAGTTTTTTAGTTTCTTGGCTCTTTGGGGGAATGAATTTATAGCAAAATGTGTTTTGCTCATGTTAAATTGTTTAACAATGTATGAAATACTTTGTTTTTAAGCTATTCCTTTTGAAGTGAGACTTGACCTTTAGCAAAGTGGCTGCTTTGCAGTCAGGAATGTGGCTTCTACTATTGTTTGTGAAAATTTTTCAAAGCTTTGCATGTCCCACCATCCTTCTTAAAAATACATTTATATGCTCACTAACAACAGAGAATATGCAGTTGACAGCTACATGCATGCTTGCACGTGCATGTGTATATTGCATTGTGTTAGTTGTATAGTGCAGGTAAATCCTGTAATAGTTTTCAAAAGTGGCCCTTTGCTCCAGGGAGGAGTTTGAGATTAAGGGTTAAGGGGAGTTTGAGATGTTGGGTTTTATGTTGGGGTTTTTAAACTGTCAGTTTTTGAATTCTTGGTGTACATCACATAGTGACAGTCTTCACAATCAGCTGCTGGCTACTACCGATCATTTTATCCTTTCCATTCCCATGGAAACAAGTCTAATTAGCACAAAATCATTTCTAAAAATTAGTACTGTATTTACAAATGGCATCTTTACTGTCACTTATATAATAATCCTGTGTAATGCAAAATCAAAGTCCAGCTTTGCGTTACCTGTATGGTCACTGGCTCCATCTGTAGTTTCATTCTCAAGCAAAAGGGGTATTGATATAAGTAGAAAATGAGACTTTCTATTATTTTTGTGTTTTAGTACTTTCAGTTTGCTAACTACTTGTTCTCCAAATATTAGATTTCAAGGTAATTATCTAATTAAATGGTACAGTTTTGTATTTGCTCTAAAGTACAAATGTATACTTCAGTTCATTTAGGCCTGTTTGTACTACTTTTTGTTGTTTGCCTGATAGTTATTAGGACAACTTAAATTTTTGTTACTTTTGATGACAACAATATTTTTAATAGTTTGTTCGGCTTCCAGTTTTAAATATTTGAATGATGTTATTTCAGGTTTCAATCCTGAGCTGAGATATTGCAGCCAAAACTATTTTGTCATTTTCTGACATTAAGACTAGAAAAGAGCAGATTTTTTGCATGTATTAAAAACTGCTCTGGTTAATCATTTCTTTAGAAAAGAAGCAAGGTACTCTGAAAAACTCCTGGTGATATTCTGCTTTGATGAGAACTTTATAGGATGTTTTTTTTCTTTGTAATCCTCATTAAAATCTGTCCAAATTTGGACAAATTCTAAATATGCAAAAAAATCTGTGTTCCTGTTATGCAGAAATTATCTAGAGCTTCACTTTTGATCATGGTAAAAGGGGTTGTCTGTACTTGGGATCCTCCATGTTGGGACAACAGTTGTATTCTGAAATTCTGGATTGAGCCAGAAGGGAATGATCTGTCTTGTGATTCCTTTTCTTGCTTTACTTGACTAAGGGAAAACAAGCATAAAGCCGCAGGATGCACACTGAGAGATGACAGAAATCCAAGTCAGCAGGGTTTGGCATAGAAGGGCAAATATAATGTAGACGAGTAGAAAGCAATAGCAATAGATGGGTTTTTTAATACAATGGGGAAAGGACTATCAGTGTTTAAATGCCTTTGTGTTTATATACTGTGCATAGCAGCTTTTGGTAAATGTGCTGTACTATGAACAAATAACAGAAAAAACTTACTGAGAGAGGAATGAAGCTAGTATTAAGTGAGAATAACAAATAAAAATATGGACACAGCCAGTAGAATTGGGGAGTGTGTCTTTTGGTTTTACCATTACTATATCTTTTGCTTCTTATGGATAGGACTGGAGATAAAACCCAATTGTTCAAGGACCTTACGGACTTCCCTGTCATCAGAAAGAAAAAAGAGGAGATCTCGGATGTGCTTTCTAAAATCCAGTTGCATCTGGTAGACATTCGTAAACAGATCAAGAATCCTTCTGCCGAGTATGTTACAGTTTCTGGTCAAGAGGTAATATGGTGTCTATTATGGATGGCTGTTCCCTTGCTTGTCTAGAAAATAGCTTAAAAGCTAGGCTTAACTAGAACTCTCTTCATTTAGTATGGTACTTGATCAGGTCATTTGCCTATATTTGCACAACTTCAAAAAACAGGTTTTTGACAGTGTCACTTTATTTAAGTCAATTTCTTTGGTGATTTAAATAATAAAACCACATTACTGCAGTCAAATTTGTTTCAGTAATGCTTTGCTTTTTTGTGTATTGAATTGAAAGTATCAGTGAGATACCACTGTTCAGCATTGCGCTGGAACTGAGAGTGGGAGACCTGGGGAAAACTCCACAGAAAGTTGGGAAAAGAAATTAGCTTGGCAACTGAATGAGGGTTGAGAGTAAAAGAGATGAATCAGTGAGGACAGTGTGGTATGAAGCTGGAAGCAGATCACCGTCCCACTGAGGACCTGGGACGCTGAGAAAGACCCAAGAGATGCAGCAGGGAGCAAATAGACAATGCTGAGAGGGGATGGGAGAAGGGATGAGTTAGAGTATCACTTGATAAAGACCTTGGGTGGATATTTCTTTTGCTACTGAGGTTCAGAAGAACAAACATGTGGCAGGAGAGTCGGGGAGGATGTCAGCTAAGATGCTAAGTCCAAGAGGAAATGTGGAAGAGTGCATTTCGGTATTGCATGAGGAAGGAAAGAGCCAGGATTTGAAGGATTTCTCTGAAATACTGGCTTAAGAGTTGGATGATGACATGTGTGTGAAAGAGGGAAGAGTTGATGAAAGAGGAGAGTATCAAGAAAGTAGCCAGGTCTGAACTGGAGAGTTTCAGAAACCACCAGTTAACTATGCCTGTTTTAGAGGGGCCCCTTGTAGCAGCAGACAGCTCAGAAACCATTGCAGGCAAAGAGCTCTATCTTGGGAAATTCATTAATGGAGCTGCACAAGTTAAAGCTATCTGTCATTTAATTACATCTGGTATGAGTGTATTGCAGACATCAAAAGACACAAAAGAGGAAGGGTTAGAGAAGAGGGTCAGTGAGGAAAGGGAATTGAAGGGGAGGAGCAAAGCATAGACACGAGTCTGAGTTAAGCTCAGCCTTCCTCAGAACTTGTGCTGTTGTAGCACTCTAGCACTCTGATAGATGTTGTGTTCAAGCACTTCTTTGCAACAGGACTGGTCAGAAGTAGGTTTATGGTTTGCTGGTTCTGGAAGAAAAAGAAGCTGCCAGGAAATCTGTTCTCTTTATCTTCCCACTCTGAACACATTCAGAGAACAGACGTTCTGTCAGGGAGGCACTCAGATTCTTTGCTCCTGCATGTGTGCCCTCCAAACACACTCTTATGAATGCAGTCAGCCCACAGTTTATTAACTTAAATTTGTGAAGATCCACTTGACATACACCTTTTCAAAAATATGAGGTTACATCCATATCTGTCTTATCTTTCATTTCCAGACCTCTAATGTAACTAATAGCATCACTAAACAGGACAGAAAGTTGTCCAGATAGTGATAGCATTGCTATTCTTTTCAGGCAGGATTTAGAGAGAAATTGCTACATTTGGGAAAAGTTTGCTTCCCGATAAGCAGTGCTTCAGGCCCAGTTTATTTAATACTGCACATATTTATATAATAGGCCTAAGAATTAAAGGGTAAAAAAGGAAATGTTTTTGTTGTTTTGAAGAAGATTGCAACCTCTCTACTTATTTCTTGCTAGCCACACAAACACACCAGGCAATTGAACTGGCTGTGTAACTGTTCTGAGTTCAGTTAGTCGTCTAGCATAGACACAAATATGGTCTTGTTTTCTGACTACTCTTCATGAACACAGCTTGCTTAATTGTTTTGAGCTAAAATTCAAGAAAAAAATGCAATACTAGCACATCAGCAACACTACTAGTAGCAGCAGCAGTTGATTCATTTTCAAATCTTTGTCTTGTGTATTATGCAACTTCAGGGTTTCAGAGGTACCGATTATTTTCAAGGTGTTTTAGGTAAATTAAGAACTAGTGTAGTCTGTCCATTCTGGAGTGTGCTCATGTTAGGGTTATTCTTCTTGTTTGTAGTCTAAGGTGATTGCTGGGTATTCTGGTGAGGTGTGGAAGGTTTTATCTAAATCATACTAACTGTAATGTAAGAGCTTTGTCAGATGAGTCTTGGGCATTTCTGTAAAGGTGATCAGATACTGGGCTAATCTAATCTCTGCTGGAAATTAATTTTCCATCTGTGTTTTTTATTCTTTGACGTCTAGAACCTCAGGCTGGTGTTATAAAAATAACTGACATGAATTGTATAAAATACTGCAGGAAAGACGTAATGTAAATTTCACTGTACTAAGCTTCTTGCCATTACTGCTGGTTTCCTCTGTTCTTTCCATTTCTGAACTCCAATTGATCCAAACGTGAAGGAAGGTACTGTACATGCAGTGCTAGCATTTGAGGTTTTGAGCTCTTGTCTGTGAAATACTGTAGGTAAATATGGCTCAATAGGAATCACTGATCCCTGGGCAGGAAAGCACATCTTACTCGTAAGGCTGAGGGACTTGGGACTCTTTAGCCTAGGTGAGACTGAGGGAGGATCTTACCAGTCCTTTTAAATACTTGTAGGCTGGGTGTCAGGAGAACAGGGTCAGTCTTTTGACAGTGATGCCCTGCAACAGGACAGAGGCAATGGGTACAAAGTGAAATATAGGAAGTTCCAGCTAAACATGAGGAGGAACTTCTTTACTGTGGGGGTGGCAGAGCTCAGGGCCAGGGCTGCCTAGAGAGGTTGTGGAGTCTCCATCTCTGGAGACATTCAAAACCTGCCTGGACTGTGTCCTGTGCAACCTGCTCAAGGTGACCCTGCTCTGGCAGGGGGGTTGGACTAGATGATCTTCAAAGGCCCCTTCCAACCCTGATCATTATGTGATTCTGTGAAACAGCCTGAGTACAGCTTGTGTATAGTGTAAAGTCTGTGTAAATGCTGAATTCTCTGCGAGGCCCAGTCAGGATCAGGTAAGTCTTAACTAGCTTTAGTCTGGGTTTGGCTTGGTAAGAGGGAGGTGAGCAGAACATTTTAGTAGATGGAGGAGCAAAAGGGCAAAGATGAGGCAGGAACATGGCAGAGCAAAAGAACAGCTCAGGGTAGAAGTTGCTCTATTGGCAGCAAATGTACGTGATTACCCTCATTTTTAGGGAAGAAAGAACATTAGCTTCTGGTCTGCTCAGTCTCTTCAGGATGAGTATGGGTTTCGTCTGATGCTTGCAGATTTCTTGATTTCATTATGGTTATGCTTCTGTAGTCTTCTTAACTTCCCATGATGTGTAATATTATATTTCTGTTTGTTTAGTTTATGATAGAAGTCAAGAATTCCAATAAATCATCCGTTCCATCTGACTGGGTTATGGTTAGTAGGTATGTAAAATGTCTTTAAAGTTTGCTGTATTTTAATATATAAGGAAAAAAATATAGTATGGGCCATTTTGGTTTTACAGTTAATTAGATACACATTGTCACAGCTCCATGTGTGTTTGTGGTTTGGGGTTTCTTTAAACTAAAAGCAACCAATGAAAATGGTTACATTGATTTATTGCCATAGTAAGTTTTGCTTAAAACCAAACAAGACCAAGCTGAAAAACCGGAACTTTTAAAAGTGTTTATTTTTAAATAGTACTTAATGTTTCAAAGCAGATGTATTGGCATGAAAATTACGGTTTTGATTCAGTTGTGCCTGTAGATTGTAGATATACATTTTTCATAAAATTTTAGTTGTTCTTACTTTATTCAGAAAGGTAAAAGTAGCTGTGCAAAATATCTCAGTATCTAAGACTTAGTGTATTAAAAATGTTTTAATTTTATTTGTTCATACAAACAAGCTTTGCTTGCTTTGTTACTTAGTGTTGTGTAAGCATGATTTTAGATAGTTTAGATACTTTTTCCAGTACATGAAACAGAGGTGAACTGGAAGATCATTTATTATTTAAACAGGTAGAATACCTTATGTTATGATGTGTACACAGAGCCATGTCTCATCAGAAGTAGGCATAATAAAGGTGAACTCTGAAGCGATGTTCTATTCACTTATGCAAGAATTCGATATTGAAGTGCACAGAGTAGACAGAATTAAGGCGATGAAGGAAAAATACAGCTATTCTGGATATTGTAAAAGAATGCCTGGGAATACCAACATGAGTCCTTAATGGAAATACATAAATAAAGAGCAAGTGCCTTAAATGGAAACTAGTATCCATGCAATACAGTCTGTATTTACTAAGTTTATTCCAGGTTTATTGTGAAGTTTCAGCTTTAAAGTAGAAATTTTTTTGTTGGAGGTTGTTGTGTATGCAGCCAGTCAAAGAAAAATCATCTTTGTGAAGCCTGTTGCTGAAGAGAATTTTGTGAGATATATAAGCTTCAGTGATACATAATACATTGTGAAAAATGCAGCCTTCAGAATGGGCAGCAGTACAGTAGCCAATCACTTTATTCACAGTGAAGATCACTGGTATCAATAGAGTTTGGTACCACAATAAAAGAACTGGCTTTTTTACCGTGCATTTTCAAGGCTCAGAGTGAGTTAGAAAACTAGTCCAATTTTGCATGTAGATGGTGTAACTGATTGCTTAGTAACCTTGATTTCCTATTTGGCTTCTCTCTGTTTTCCAGCACAAAAGCTGTCAGCCGTTTCCACTCGCCGTTTGTTATAGAAAATGACAAACATCTGAATCAGCTCCGGGAGCAGCTAGTCCTTGACTGCAACGCTGAATGGCTAAACTTTTTAGAGTGAGTTGACAAAATAGACTCATTTTTTATTATTTTATTTATTGCTGTAAGAACAGAAGAAGAAAGAGTTTTATCTTAACAAAAAAAAAACAACCAAAGGAAAAAACGCAGTTGATAACTCAGTTATGCTGCCCATGGTAAAATACTGTTCTTCAACATAAAGCATTTGAAAGCGAGACCTTTACACACTAAGTCCTGAAGGCAGCAGTGATGTCTCTAGATTTTAAAATTCTGATGACAGCACACTATTAAATATATACAGTGGCTCTCAAAATTTGAAAATGGAGTGAAACTGAATCTAGTACAGTGTAACTGAGATGAGAATAGAATTTATTATACAACAATTGCAGTGTTACAGTTTTTCAGTTAGGAGTGTTCAGGGTGTTTGGGCAGTTGCTTGTGTGAGTGTGATTCTCCCTACCCCTGTATGGAAAGCGGCCTGGTGAGCACTTCTGCTAGCTCCTTCAGCACCCTGGGATGGATCCCATCTGGCCCCATAGACCTGTGTATGTTAAGTTTAAAATATATTTCTCAAACTTCTGAACACCTTTAATTTTCAGGTGTCAGGTTATAAATCACTGCTTTACTTCCAGGAATTACTAGCACACTGAAATTATCCCTCAATTCTTGCAATAATAATTAACTCACTTGTGCTTTTTTCCATACCACAAAAACTTCCTTCTGAAATTGCCTCACTGGATGTAACTGATGCCAAGTTTTGCCTCTTGGTAGGAACCCAGAGGTTCTGTAAACTTTATTAGAAACTGAAATTCCAATTCACTCTTCCAGATGTATTGCCTTTGCAATACCATAAAAATAGTTACATTATTTTTTTTGTTACTATATTAGCCATATAAGTTTTAGTAGACCTTTCTTTACTTAGATCTGCTGCTTTTCATGTTCACTTTGATGATTTCAATAGTGTCATATGATAGCAGCGTACAGCAAGGAAAGATGTGTAGAGAGTGATCTTCCCCAGCCCTCCATTTATTTATTTATTCATTTTTGCTCCCTTACTTGCTTTATATTCCCCAATTGTATCTTTGAGGCTAGGAGTGGAGAGAAATAAATTCTACAGTACTAAAAGAATGAACTCTGCTTTCTCCTGGTAATGTTATTGTTGTACTAGGGGCATCGGTACCATAAATGGAAGGTGAATTCTTGAATTTTCTATTGTACTTACCATATTTTATTGATATTGTAGACAAATCCTGTATTCAGGCACTTCAGGGTTTGAGGGTTTTTTTTATTGTTTGGAGGGGGGGGTTATTTGACTGTAACTTACAGCTGAAGTGAATTGGCAGTTGCGATTCAGCTGCCACTGTGATAAACAGTGGCATTTTCAGAGACCTTATTTAGGCAGCAGGGATCAACTGTGGACCCTTTATATGCTATTAAATGAGTTTCATTTTGCCGCCTTTTTGTGCTTAAAAATAATGCCCTGTTACAAGGGAAGCACGAAGTCTGCTGTGAGCAAGATTGTGTCCTCATACTGTAAGTTAATACACTGCTGGGAGATTTGAATTCAGAGTAATTTAGAGACTGTAGAGAGCTCTGTGAGAAGCATGCACGAGGTGTATTTTGACAGTACATTCCTATCTGTATGAAATGATTTTTTTTTTTTCCTCTTTTCTTCCTCCTGTTATTTTCCCCTGTTTTGGTGTAGCCATTTCAGTGAACATTATCACCCCATGTCTAAAGCAATTGGTCACCTAGCAACGATCGACTGTCTGTTCTCATTGGCTCAGGTGGCTAAACAAGGAGACTACTGCAGGTAATAAATGTTTAATTTTTATGTAAGATTTTATAGGGAATTATGAGAGAGCTTTTTAAATAAATTTGATTTTAATATGTGTACCATGATAAAATGCATTATTGAAATTGTTTGCAGTAGTTTCGACTTAATCTGATTTTGCAAAGCGGCACTTCTGGGCTTAATTCAAGTCTGTAAACATTGCGGTTTAAATTTGACATCTCATGTTTGTCTGGTTTTCAAACTGTGTGTGGTTGGTAGATGATATCTCACAAACATAAATATATGTTGGACTTTGCATGGAAATTTTTTTCCTCCTATTTCTTTTCTCCTCATCAAAGTCTGACTTTATAGTGTATAATACCTAAGATTTTAAGGTGTATGAGGTATGTTTCAAAGATGTATTTCAGGTAAATAATAGGTAATTAGAGCCAGCTTCCAGAGCAGGGATGGTGCCTTACCTAGGAATGTGTGTTAAATCTGATGAGCTGTGCCCTTCCCTCTGTGCAAGACCCACACGTGCACACCAGGCACCACAGCCTGCTGCATTCTGCCATGAGGAAGCATGAACCCTTAAGGCTTTCTGCCTCAGAGATTGGTCCAGAGCTGGCTCCTGAGTGTGTACAATCTGCAACTTGGGTCTTCCTCCCCCTCGCAAACCCACATCCCTTGCACCTACACAGAGATAGTCAGTCTTATTGGTGTGTTTTCTTCTATATCACGAGGTCTGTGTCCCCAGAGAGACTCGACGCTCGCTGAACCACTGCTTCAGCTTGCTGAGTGCTGTCCTAGAGATTGGCATTTACTGTTTCTGAGGCTTACTGTGAACACCCTTGTGAGGGCTATCTGTTTCCAGTCCTCAGCCATTCCTTCTTCCATACAGTCCACATACTCTTTTTTTGAAAAGTGCTGTGTGGTTTTTAAATGTCATTGTGGGGCTACATTGCAAGTAATTGGGCAATTGCTTATGTATAACCATATGAATTGGTAACATTTGTGACCCGTGGAAATAACAGCAAATCATGTATTAAATGTGTGTGGATAAAGGGAAATCCACTTAGATATCCTTCTGCATTTATACAGCATTAAAGACAGTATTGATCACTTCTGGATTCTTGATCATGCTTGCTGCTAATCAAAATCTCTTTAAAAGTAATTGCTCGTTTATTCTGTATACTGAGATGAGAAAACAAACTGAAATTTTATTAATTCACTGTGCAGTGTTTAAATAATTCACTGAATTTTAAAGAGTGGCTTAGAGCTTATAAACTGGCAGGAAGGAGACTTCTCAGTGAAACTTCAGCTGCAGGGAAGGTGTCAATAATTAATTTTGGAGGACTACTGAAGGAAAGACGGGACATCCATATTAACCAACTCGAGTATTTCGGGAGAATGTTTTTTTGATTGAGGATTGTTTCATATCATCCTACCTGAGGCAGGTAAACAAGTTGTGAGGTTGAGAGCACTGGTGCTCCACATGGTTGTTGGAGAGTAGTAAGCATATCTTGGAGTTTCAACCTGTCTCTGGAACCCTGCTTTGGGAGACTCAACCCTGACATGGACAATGTAAGGCATTGGGCTCCCAGGACACAAAGTTAGATGCCTAACTGGTGTAGGTAGCCCAGAGATCATCATCTGAAGTTTGAGTATCCATTCTGCAAGCAGTGAGTTTGTTTAAGGAGCACCATTGAAAAGATGCATGAATAAAGGACGTTATACATTCCAGAGCAATTTCCACCCCCGTCCCCCAGTTCTCTCTTACTGCATGACATGTGATTGTCTAACTGGGACAGGGAAGAACTTTTAAATGACTGTGGCTGAGGGCCTGCCTCTGCAAGCCCCATTGTGTGAAACCAGAATAGGCAGAGTCAGCAAGGCTCATGGCATCTGAAACTCACATCATATTTCACAGTTACGTGTATGGAGGCTTGAGCAGTTAGGATAAAGACAATTATGCCCAAAGTAGAGGGCAGAATTATAAAATGGCAAATGGATCATTCAGCTGTTATGCCTCTCTTCTGAATGCAAAGTGGAGAAATCCAGAAGGAAGTGCTTCTAGGGATGTTCTCCCTTTTAGGACTATCATATTACAGCTCCAAACAGCTTACCAGTTCATCAAATGGAGGGTGACATTTCCTTTCTTTATCCCAAAGGCCTAAGACTCTGTCCATATTGGTTTAATCTCAGCTATTCAACTGCTGGAAATATCTTCGTGCTAAAAAGAAACCAACCCACACCATTCTTAACTTGCACCTCTTTCTCCAGTGCATTGTGCTCCTAATATGTCATTTATTTTATCTCCATGTTCTTTTCAAATTGCATCATCATTCTTCCACTCAGGAAAAATCACGCTCCTCGCGTCTTTTCTTCCCTCCCCTCTAAAGTCCATCCAAAGTGTTAGTTAATTTCCAGTAAAAAAAATATGTGTCTTTATTCCAGTATTACTCTTTTACTCAGCTGTCGTCACTTTCCTAAATTACTGCTCTTATTTCAGAGTGATTATACTTCTTGTGTAACAAAATGTTGCTGAGACATGACACCACATTTACCTCTCCATTGAATGCTGCACTTCAGTTTGCAATGAAAAAGTAAATTTAAGTTGCAAGAGAACAAAAGGAAATCACAGTCATAATTTAGTGGAACATGCTTCTTTTGCATTTTTCTCTCTGTGAAGAGCACACAGCTCTTGGAGGTAGAACTTTGTTGATGTGAAGATGTATAACGTGGAATTACACATGTATGACTAGACACATAGATAAATTTGTAGCTAAGGTGGAAGCATTAAAGGCAAAACTTTTTACATGGTTTGGAGATGAGAGAAGAAAGTAAGTAGTATTGATCTGGTTTGCATACTAATCTCTGAAAAGGTACTGTCATTTCAGTATGTCAACTTAAATAGTAAGCTCTTTCTATAGACTGTTATGGTTTGATGACTCATATGTTTGGGAGTTGCTGTCACATTATGAGAGCTGCTAATGTTTATAGGAGAGTTACAGCTCTGTCATACTGTACTCTTTGATTTATATCATTTAATGTGTTATCAGTCATAATATACAAAGTTGGACAATTATTTTTCCACTCCCCACACTAGTTAGGGTTTAATGCAGTAGCAGGTTGGACTAGTTCAGCAAGATCATTCTGAGAGTATGAAATGTGTCTGCAAAAGGTGGCACTTGCAGAAGCCACTGTAGTGGTGGGAAGAAAGCAGTCCCCTCCAGTTTGCGTATTTTTGCTACTGCTTGTTCATTTTGTAGTTCCTAGTATTCCTTTAGAATACAACTAAACAAACAAAAACATTCCCTAGGGAGTGGAAAAATGAAGAATTCTAAAATTTTGTTACCCAATCTGCTAATACTTTTTTATCACTGAATGAAACCAGGGAAGTCCTTAGAAATATTTGACAGCATTAATTAATTTTTGTCATTTCTATTTTTTTCCTACCCTTCTTCAGGCTTTAGCTGCAGTACTTCTAAGTAATCAGTTACAATGAATGTTGAAATTAATGTCTCTTCCTTTCTGCAGACCAACTGTGCAAGATAATCGTCGAGAAATAATTATAAAAAATGGGAGGCACCCTGTGATTGATGTGCTACTGGGAGAACAGGATCAGTATGTTCCAAATACCACTAACCTTTCAGTAAGTACTGAGAAATGGTTTGAGCTTCAGCATCATCCAAGGGGGGGAATTTGGCATCTGCATCCTGGCCACGAAGTTAAAATAAATAATTTAATCATACAGCTTTCTGCTTGGTTACATTTCAGAGAGATATGGCTAGATGTGATCACATCTGTTGTGTCCTTTTTCTGCTATCTAGCAGCCAGACACTCTCTTTACAACGTTGTTCGCTTTTCACGGCATTAAGAAAGATCACAGGATCACAGGGTTGCAAAAGACCTTTGAAGATCATCAAGTCCAACCAATCCCTTCCTAAGCTAAAACAGATGATCTCAAAACTAGGAAAATAAAAGTTTAAAGTGGCTCTTTTTGAAAAACAAATTAATAATTCCAGGGGTTTTACCAGTGTTATCAGAAGAAGTCTACATTTTGTCATAACTTTATGTGAGATTAGTGGAACTTTTTAATGTTCAAATGCACAACAAATGTTTCCATGTCTTACAGGCTCACTTTCCAAGACAGTTCTAAGATAGCTCAGATCATTTTTGGTGGTATTACTTTACTATGTGTTTTCCTTTCTTTCTGGAGGTATTGATTTCATGCAGCCTTTTTTAATCTGACAGAGCAGATTTGGAGCTCTGACTCTTGACTGTGTAGTGGCAAGTCCATTCTTTGTAGATTGCACACTGGTTGGAAGAAGCCTTTCATATTAACATATGCTAAAGATCCCCCATGCTTAGCTTGCAGGCAGTGTGTTGCCCCTAAGTCTCCTTCTGGCTGTTGTTTTCTGCAATAGAGAGTGATGTTGAGAAGTAGTAAGACTCTTGCTTGTTATTGTTGCCAAGTCGTCAAAGAAAGTGGGTAGGTTATTTCCTGACATTTTCTATGCAACATTACCTAAATTGCATGACCTACATTACCTAAAATTGCTATAAATACACAATTACCACAGGTAGGAAATATTGTCATATTTTACTTCACTTAATCTGTTTCTGATAAACATATTTTATTTTGTTTCCTCCTTTTTTTTTCATCAAAACCTAAATTTGTTTTTTTAAGTGGCATGCCCTTTTGGCGTTTTTTATTAAATATTTACCTTTCTGAACCTTTTTTTAAATACTGTGTTTCTGTTCTTAATACAAAAAATGCACTGAACTGTGTATACGTAACTGCTTTTTCATACAGTTGATATATAAAAGGTATGTCAGTGTGGAGCATGGGCTGTGATAAATACCATTCAAATGTGTATGTATTTCTCTGGAGATATTTTTAAACCATGTTATATACTGAACAATGATACAGATATTGTGCAATACATCAGGGAATGTTTTCAAAATTATTTGTCAACTCCAAACAAACGACAGATGGCATTTACAGAAAACTCATCATTTCATTCAGTAATCATCATGCACTTTCCCCTGTTAGCCCCATTCTTATGTTGGCTTTCTAAATACTGAATATTACAAAATCAACTGATCGTGCTGGAATTGTTTTTGCCTCTACTGTTAGAGTTCTGTCTTTTTTGAGAGAGGTAGGTGGGAACCCAGTTTATTAAAACGTGTCTGGTTTTAAGCTGATGTATTTGAATCAACAGTAAAATGCAATTGCTGTCATGTTTTCAGCTGAAATGTTGTCAAATAACTAACTTTAGGAAAAGCTTTCTTGCAGTGCCCTGAAATAAACATCTTATTTTTCAGTTCTCCCTCTCTCATCCAAATATTCATGGAAATTCTAACTTCATCCATAAATTCCACTAAGATGTTAGCTTATGGTTCTGTGCAATTATAAGGGCAGATGGGCTCTCTGGTCTGATGTTACAGCATATGTTCTTTCTGAAAGCTGGCTTTGCAAGCCAGCCACCAGTGTCAGAACATGGCTGGAGGGACCCCAGAGGGATACCAAACACATGGAAGAAGTTTGTGGGTTCTAACAGATTAACTCATCCTGGATTTAAGTATCTGTAATTCTGTTGTGTTGAGCCAAATGGTGGTCCTGATGAAGTTTCAGTTGCTGTATTGAAACTACACCTCAGAGACTAGAATGTTGTGAGTTTTGTTCTCATGTAGTCATATGCATGTTATTACTTCCATTCTTTATTCCTGATAATGACATTTTTTGGGTTTTGACTTTATTGTGACTTCCTTATGGACAGGGTTTTTTTTTTTTTCCAGCAAAAGCTAAACAGTTTTCTGCATTGACCTAAGACTGATTCCATCCATCTTTTCTATGATGTGGATTATGACATGTGACATATAAATCTTATTTGCCTCCCTCTTAACAAAATGAAATCCCTGTAAAGATAATCATGTTTATTCCTCAGAGATATGTTGTTGTCATCACAGTGCCTGGTCAGTTCCAACTTCCCTAAGTAGTGTGTCTAATGTTCATTATGCTTGTCCTGTCTGACATGCCCCGCCTGTGGAGCAGTGAAATATGCTGACTTTTGGTTAGTTCATCAGTTGTTGGATTTCATTGTATGCATGTAGTAGAAAGTAAAAACTCTAGTTATTCAACATCCTTGCATAATCTAATTTCCTAGTTTTGATGCAGGCTGTGATAAGGCTTTATAGACTCATTGATGAGTTTTAATTTTGTATTAGCAACTGTCTTCCACCAGAAGATGACAGTTTTACTCTGGAGCCGTAGACCTACAGCAGTACTGTAGGGACTTTTACAGCTGAGACAAGCTCTTGCATCTGATTCATTTTTCTGTAAGATTTCAGTGGTTGGATGCACCAGTCAATCAGAGATTGGATACAATCTGCTCACAATATCTGTGTTGCAGTCAAGTATTGCCAAACTCAAAAATGTCTTGATTTCTTCTTGTAGCCCTTCTGTTTGAATGTGTGTGTGTTGTAGCAAGGCAAGCAGTTATGAAGGGGTCTAGGTCTGATCTTTGGCTGCCAGATTTCCCCCCCATTTGGCAATGAGAACTCCTTAACTGGAGCAGAATCCAAATTAGGACAGCACTGGCTGTGCTGAAAGCTGGTGAAGTTCCCCCTTCAAATGAAATTGTACAGATGCTTCATGGATTCTCTTGGTTCCTTGATGGACCAAGAAGGTTCTCCTCACTTTGTTTTGCTCAAGAGTAATGAAAGATGATAGTGATGCTCCTCTCTTATGAGCCTGGAGAGGACTTAGGAAGATTTTTGATACGTGGCATCATAAACTCTTGAAAACTGAATGCTGTGAAGGAAGCTTTTTCAACTACAGACTGTGTCCTGAGGGCTTGTCCTTTATCCCTGTAGGCACATACACTCAGCAGCCTTTCTTAGAACAGCACCATGTGCAGGACAATATGTTTCACCAATGTTTTATGTTTCCAGGGAGATGGTGAAAGGGTCATGATAATAACTGGACCCAACATGGGAGGAAAGAGTTCATATATAAAGCAAGTTGCATTGATCACAGTCATGGCACAGATTGGTTCTTATGTTCCCGCAGAGGAGTCGACGATTGGTATTGTGGATGGTATTTTTACCAGGTAATCTTTCAAACTTTGCTGTATGTTTATGAAAATGTTACTGTGGTGGGGCATGTGTGTGCACATCCAAGTATAATTTAATGTTTCACTTAGAGCTTTAGAATTTATATTTGATGTTTCCCTTTTTCATTTTAAATACGTGCATTGGTTGTTGGGTTTTGGTTCTGATTTCCTGCTAAGCTATGGTACTTGTTTTGGAGTCTTTGAATCTCTAAAGGATAAAAATGTTAATGTGTCTCTCTTGATTAAGATGCAGGTATTGAACATCATGTGTCTGAATGGACACCTCAGCCAAATTTATTCTGCCAGGTGATAGCCAAATGATGTTTCCCCTAAAATGAATACTTGCCGCAACAGAGAGACGGGACACCGCTTAATGTAAGCAAGTGATCAGTTTATTACACACACACAGCAGTTTATATACTTTCTAGATGCGTTTAAGCTTAGTGAGTTCTGCATTGATTGGCTAACACAGAATCAACAAAAGGCTTTTCACAGGTTACTGATGTCGTCTGGGTTAGAGGTTATCTTCAGACTGCAGCTGCAGTTACACTGTCAGCACAATGGAATGTCTCTCGCCTCCCAAGGTTTCAAGAGGTTCCCACCTTCATGTCTCCCACGGCTTTCGCCCAATCAAGGCTATCAGATCTTGGTCGCTTGCTACACTGTGTAGTTCCGCAGCTGCAGAATCCTCCCTTACTTTTCCCACAAATACTGTCACCTCTAAAAATCAGATCCGTTTCTGCAGGGCAGCACAGTTGTACATACAGTATTTGACACTGAGAATTTTGGGGTTTTGTCCTTTCTGTACTATCAGTCTTGAACACACTTCAGGTATTTTAAAAAAATTAATAATGGCAGTTCATTTCACTTAACATGTCTCATTTTCAGGACAGTGCTGAGTAATTTTTGAAGTCAAAACTTCCCTATTTTACTGTCTAATGTTTGCCAAGGATCATCCAGCTGGTTTTCCCCCCTTTTTTTTAGTCTGTTTTTGTAATCAGCAGAAGTTCTGTGTTACTGGTGGTACGGGAGATGGAAACTTATTTGTGGTTTTAAGTTTCACAACAATTATATATCTGTAGTAGGATTATTTTTTCTGAAATTCTAGTTCTGTGATGGCAGAGTGCATTTCTTAATTTTACAAGGAATCTAAATACTGGTCATTTGGGATTGCTTCATCATATAATGATGATATGTTCTTAGGCCTCACTGTGTCATGACAAAAATGAATGCAGTTGTGCTTTGATGCACTTTGGTGCTAAGCAGGTGAATAAATTAGAAAACAATTTCTGTTATCTTTATAAAATTAATTGGAGCTGAAAATTCAAAATGGTTACCTTTTTCCCTGTCCTGCGTTGAAAGTAATTGACTGGTTGATTGGATGAGCTTTTCTCAAGGGAATATAGGACACACAAGATCTGAATTACTTTACAGAAAAAAATTACAACATTATTAACAATTTGAACATTATTTTTGCTTTCCTTTGTAAGTGAACAGAGTACTTATCTTGTGTTCACACTGACAATTTCTAACCATACTTGCAAAAGTCTGTTACTCTTAAGCTTAATCTCCCCTTTTCTCTATTTTTATTTGGCTGTAATTGCTTATTTTTGCAGAAAAATTAAGAAATGTGACAGAGTCACTGGGCATGCCATTTCATTTTGTACCTTCTAGAAAGAGAATAAATTGGTTCTTATCCTCTACAGTACCTTGAAATGTATGTATCTGAGTTCCACCTGTTCTGCACTGCATTTCTCTGATTCTACTTGGCTTTTCTCTACATTATTGATATTGTTCAGATCTGTTCTGATAATGTAGTGTGGTTGAAGATAGAATTTATTCTTTCAGGTTTCAAGCCAAGCAGACACAGAGCATGTTACTTACTGACTGAGGTTTCAGACCATTAATTTGGAGCCCAGACAAATTCTAACACAGGGGATTGATTGATTTATTTTTTTCCCTTGTCTAAATTAGCTTTGGAAGCTCAGCTAGATATGCCATTCTTCATTTAATGTGAAATGTGTCAAACACCAGATGAATATGGTAAAGAATTACTTAAAATCTTGTCATTGTGCTGGCAATTAAGAGTAAGCTAATTGGCTCAATATTAATCAAGAAGAAATTGAACATACATTGAGATAGGAAGAGTCATGCATTAGTTAAAAGGTTAACAGGAAGGATAAAAAAATAGAAAAGAAGCTGAGCTTATGTAATGCATTCCTTCAGAAATCCAGGGTGGTCACTTCAGTTTGTAAAAGACTGTAAGTGGATCTGCTTGTCTGCATCTCTTTAAACTTCTCTCTTCTGTATAGTGTATTTTGAGGGAATTGATTGTACTGGTGGGACAGGCATTAACTGTGGTGTTCTTACAGGATCTTGACCCAGTTGTAGCTTTTCTTTCAGTAAAAATGCTTAAAATACTTGGATCATTTTGCTTCAGCCTATGGAGTATAGCCCTTCCTTGCTGTACATATCCAAGTGATCATCATCCATGCTGATGATTGTAGGTCAGTTGTCAGTGCTCTTTTCTCTTCTGCTGTGTTGGATTGTCAGTAGCCACAGAGTGGTCTTTTGTCCCCAGTCTGGGCATGCCTACTTCCTGCTTTGTCCACATCTTCTCCAAATCGTGAACTTTGCTCTCTGCCATGAGAAAAGGAGAAACTTAGCAGATTCTGCAACTCAGAGGGAAAACGTGTACAGAGACTGTCCAGAAAGTTGGTACCTCTGTTTTGGTTAGTTTGAGAGTTTGGGGTAGGGTTTTTTGGGGTTTTTTTTCAGTGTTCTGGGAAGGCCTTAAAGTATGTAAGTCTAGGTTAACGTGGTGTTACACTCATAGTATTTCTTAGCCCTAGGAAGTAATTGATGAGTAGTTTTTAATGCCTGGTTGGAAGAGAAAACCAATAAATTCAGCTACCATGCAAAATGTCTTACATTGTTTCTTTAGTGCTCTCACTAAACAGACATGTATAAAGCCTTAGAAAAAGTTCTCTGCTTCTGCCAAGAACTCTGCTCTAGTAGGGAATGAGCTTGAAATTATTAGATTTTTCTCTTGACTTGCCCCCAGTTTTGGTTTGGCTTTTTTAGTTGTTTTCTTCTTCTGTGTTTTGTTGTCAGAAGGGCACATCTATGCTGACCTCCTTTTTGCACTGCCACACCAGACCACATACATGTCTTTCTGGAGAATGAGATTTTTTTTTGTTGTTGTTGATGATTTTGGTATCTTTTTAATCTTTAAAAAACATTGCATGGGAAGATGTCAGTTTCCAAGTTATTTTCATCACTGCCATGGTGTGTTGTTTTCTAGCACCCCTGCTGTGAGGGATGCTTTACAGGCTGACTCTGAGGAGTTCTGTGCATAAGGAGCACCAACAGTTCTGCTGCTTGCTAAATTTTTTGAGATACTGGTGCTTTATATTGCAGACTCTTTTGTTTGTAGACTGCATCTTTGAAGTGTGAATTTATATAGATTTAAGAGATTAACATTCATGTAAGATTTGATCATGTGTTGTAAGTAGGGTTTCCATGGAAATGGAGAGGTTGCTACTATGGTTATTCCTTTGGATCTGCCTAGTATTTATGTATGATAGCTTCTCTAAACTGGCTTTAAATACAGCATTATATTAAACATTTTTAAAGATGCAAAAGGAATTATATTGGTTACAGGTACGGTGAAAATAAAAGTGATTAATCTTCATTACTGGGTGTGTACACACAGTAGAGTGCTAAGGCTACTCTGAACATTTCACAGTAGTGTTGAGCATTCCATCCTAAAGAGGTATAATAGGAGAAAATCTTCTCCTGCAAAATGTCCCTAAGCCCAGATGATATGCTGTTACAAGTCTGTGAATTGAAAATTTGGAGGGGTGGGGGTGAAAAGTATTCAGCTCGTGTTATTCACGTAAGTATCTTGAGTGCTCTGATGGACTCTCCCAAATCTCACCATGTTTTATGCTTAAAAATAGCCTTAAGTGTTTCCATTGATAGGATTTTGTTCCTAAACCTGAGAAGAGGGTGATAGTGGTTGTTAGTAAGCAAAAAGTTTGCATTACTGTTTGGTGGTCCGAGCTTCATAACATCAGACTAAAAAAAACACTGAAATATTCTTCATATTGCTGTATTTAAAGCTGTGTTTAGCGTAGTTTTGGAAAGATCAGTGCTCAATTTATATTGACTTTCAGTGTGATTTGAGTACTTAGTTCTCTGATGTTTGAAAATTCCTAATCAAGTTTCTCCGTTCAGTAAATGGGTTGAATTTCTGCTTCAAATTTGAACATTCAATTTGTTCTTCTACTACAGTTATTCAAACATGGAAATTAACATGTTTGTGTTTGTGTAGAAAGACAAAGCAAGTGTGGAGATGTACATATGGAGGAACTAATGAGAGAAATTCTGTTGACCTAATCATGTGGTCAGAAGAGATGATGTTTAGCTGCTGAAGAAATCTGACCTTTAAAAGAGGTCTCACTTAATTACTAATGCAGTTTCTTAGAGCTAGAAAAGTACCTGTAAGTCACCAGTAGCTTTTCATGAGGGTCAATTTTCAAAATCGAGAATAAGAATGCTAGAACAACTTCAAGGTAAAATGTGTTCAAATAAACAAGGTAATTAATAATTCAAATTACTGAGTGCCTTGTATTCAAGATTCTGACTCAATTTATTAAATCACAAGCTGCCATTAGAAAGAATACTGTGAAAGAGGCCAACTCCTACCAACTCTAGATGATGGTGAAGGGACAAAGAAGAATTTCCTTCCTAGAGCGCCTACCTGCCTGGCTCTCCCTGTGTGCTGAATTAAAAGCAGTTTCACTTATATTCAGTGATCAGATGCACAGTCACACTTTGGTGACATGCATCTTCCAAGGACATTTAACACCATCAGTCAAATTGGGCTTACTGTTGAAGGTGCAGCTTCAGTTGACTGAGCTAATACATTGCGTTGTGCTTCAGTTTGGAAATTGCCTCTTGCAGGTTACGTGCCACATGCTTAAACGTTGCAGGAATAAATAGAAGCATCAGTAAGATCCATGTAGATTATCCTTTTGTGCACTTTGTCTCTTCTGAAAGTTATCCTGCTGTCTACTGATTCTCAGCATGTCTTTCATCTTCATGATAGCAAAGAAATAGAGAGTTTGAGTTGTCTATGGAGGTGTATTAAGAAGAGAGAGAGGTGGTGGAGGTTGGCAGTACAGGTTAGTGAGTGATAGTGGTGGGTTGCCTGGGTAAGCAGCAGTTTAATGCTTTTGCTTTATGTAAGACATGCAGTTGCCTGCACTTCCAGGCAGTTGTCTTGGTAGAGGCTCTGTGCATTGCGTGATCTGTATGAAGGTTTACAGAACTTTGTCCTACATTTTATCCTTGTAACAGATGATTTAAATGTATTTTTAACATGGAGGGCACTCCTTATTGCTAAATCTATAGCTAGGAGATACTCAGCTCAAATTCCCCTGTGTATCTGAAAATGCTGTGAAAACAGATGGTAGTTGTTCACCTCAGCTGGGGAGGAATGGTTTTGTTCTTCTGGCTTGTACTGAGTGTCTGTATACAGGGTCTTTCTTATAGACAAGGCCACAGTGGAATCCTGAATCCGTTCTTGGGCTTAAGTGACATAGCTGTGTCACTGGCTTGTCTGTCTGTCTTTGTATAATGATTTTGAACATGTGTAATAGTTGCTCATTCAACTACAACTGGAGTGCAAAGATCTTCAGGCAGCTGATCTTTAACACGTCTGTTTGGCATAACAAAGTTGCAGAGCCATATAAATTAGGCCCTCTGACTTTGAGCTGTTGCCATCATACAGTAACTTGATGCTTCTGATCAATGCAGCAGAAGCTGTTTCCTGCTGAGGTACTTGTGTGTGTCCCTGGCTTGCACACAGCCTACTTGTGTTTGCAGATATGGAAACCAAGGGAAAGCATCAGGTTCAGGCTGAGCTTCTGAAAGGTGACTTTGAAGGCAGTCTTCAAACCTCTGCTCAGAGACCTACCTCGTTGTCCTTCACACACAGGACACATTTGTGGTCTTTGCTTTCATAAGGAGAGAGGGGAGGCAGAGGAAAGGAAAGGATGTTTTTCTATATTGGTTGAGAACTGCCAGCCTCATTCAATACTGAAATAATGAGGCAAATTCATCCTCCTGGCTGCTGGCCTTAGTTGGGTCGTTTATTTCGAGTCCAGCATCCAAGATCCAGTTCCAGCCACATACCTCGGCCAGGAGTGGTGGTTCTGAGTTGATCAGGGGGTTGGTAAAGGGAAGGAGTTTTGATTGCTACAAGGAACAACAGTGCTATTGAGATTTGCCAACTGAAGATCAACTCCTGCTATTGAAAACTGCATTTCAGGCCCAACCCATGGTAAGCATCAGCTATGTCCTCACAGCTGTTAGATGTGGTGACAGAGTTCAGGGGCCTCTCTCACCTCATTGATCTTTTTCGAGTCTAAGAAATCATCTCTGAACAGGCAGGCTTTACCCTTGAAAAGACATCCCAGGTGGCTGCATTGCTTGGTTTGCCATTGCAGTGTCATTGAGCAAGACACAGCCAGTCAGTCACAGACCAGCACATCACTCCAGCCTGGATTTTTTATTCCAGTTGAGCCTTCTTGTGGTAGAGTGGCACTCTGTTTTAGAGGCATCCTAGTAGTTCCCACCTTCTTTCTCATCTATGAAAGAGAACAGGTGTAAGGAAACAAAGCTCTTTTTGTGTTCTCAGCTCTTTGAACAAAGTGACCGTGCATGTTTTCAGTCCTCTTCACAAGTCAGTCAGTCAGCTTCCATTGTGTGTTCCAGAGTAAAGAAGAAATGGCATTATTTGTATGTATGCCTGGCTTCACGTGGTGACGCTGATGAGATGAAGTCTCTCTTTGTTAGTAGGAAGCTGCTTTAGAGGCCAAGACATTTCATCACCAAGTTCCTCAATGCATCGTGCTGTTCTGCCAGCTGGTGGCTGTACTTCCCTTACTGCTTGTCATTGCTTGCTCTGCTACTGCTCTGGTAGCACCTTTAACTGGTCCTGAAATGCACAAAGCTGACATGTGGGCCATTACACTTGATCTGTGAACACTGCATGCTTGCATGGGTAGTGAGAGCTGATGTTAGATCTAAAAAAGCAACATCTCAATGCTTGCTGATGTGACTTATTTCCATCATCCTGTGAGCAGAAAGACCTTTGTCAGTCACGTGCAATGGGATTCATGAAGATGGAAGAAAGAGCACTTATGTCATCCTGAAGTGACATTTCTTCTATGAGGTGCTACAGCCGTCATGGACTCTTCACCCATTTTATTTCTCAGCCTTGGTAGTTGGTGGCACAATGAGAATTTACTGGCCAGAGAGTAAGGGAAAGCTTCTGGCTGCACCTCTGTAGGCTCAAGCACAAATGCAGAATGTGTGGAGCTGTTGGCTTGTTCACATAATCCCTCCAAGGACTGCAGGTATCTCTGCTTCTGCAAGGTGTGTGAAGAGAAATCTTTTCCCATTGGTGTGCCCAGCTTTTGGGGATGAGAGGGTTGTTTTCCTTGTGCCAGAAAAATCTCACGTATTGTCAGTGGCATGATCATCAGCTGAAGCACACAAACATGAGATGCATAAGATTCAGGGGAGTGTAGATAATGTATTCTTTCTGTCAGGTCTTCTACTGTGCACAGCAGAGTGTGGCTATTCTCTGCCAAGGTGAGAAAACAAACTGGGATCAGCTTCTGACTGACACATTGTTCTCCCATGTAGGAGAAGTATGTTTATTCCACCTATAGTTGTATATTACAAGACAGAACTGTGACTAGTTGTAGTAATTTCTTACATATGATACAAAGGACCTTTAGAAACAACTGAATTTGTTTTGAAGCCCTTAATCCTTACCTTGTCTAGAAGATGAGATGATACTCTGGAAAGAAATGCTGTTAAAGCTGAGAAGATGGTGTAGATATGAAGGATTTCTTCAAAGTAAGCTAAAAAACCCAGGAAAATTCAGCCCTTATAAATCCACATTTCTTAAAAGGCTGTCCATCAAACATGCCATAATGCTTTCTTCTCTGTGTTTTATTCTGTCTGTTCTCTAAGTTTTGGACTTTCAAAAAGGTTGGGTCTCACAATAGATAAATTTTGTATGTTACCTCCCTAAGTACTTTAACAGCTATTTAATTCTGACAACTTGACAAACTCATTCTACAGTTTTGTCATGAGTGTGTGGAGCTGAAAGAAACTATTAGACAAACCTCACTATTTTCACTCTAGACAAGCTTTTAAAAAAATCTATAAAATGTACATATTTATGGCATCATTACAGATCTAATTACAATTAAAAACTGTGATGCAAAGCAAATACTGTGCATAAAACCAGCAAACATTTGGGCAGTCAGTTTTAGATGTTTGCATTTGTTTTTTTCTTTGCTTCACTGGACTGTCACTGTCTCAATAATTTTACAGATATTTAAATGGGGATGATTTACTTTTACACAGGTTAAAATATTTCAAGGCTTAAGATTACCTTTTATAAGAAATCTTGAAAAAATCAGAAAGCACAGGATGGAGTGGTATGTGAAGCAGGAAAAAGAGAACGTTTCTGTTTGAGTGGAAATTGAGTGGAAGATGTTTCCCAGGTGCCTTTCACAATAAATTGAAATCTGAGGTAAATCACTTAAGAATAAAAACAAAGTAGTGCTTGTAAATATTAATGGAAATGAATGTTCCATTGATGTAGCTGCTGGTGGCAAAAATTCTTCCCAGCTTTTTCGAACTACACAAATAATGTTGCCCTTAATTTCATTCCAGTTTTACCAGTTGGTCAGTTGGAGGGAGGTGCACAGGAGCAGAGGGAAGATTTTTGTATTTAAAATAATAAGTAACAAGCTCCATTTTTTCAGAGCTCCACTGCAGAGATGGTGCTATTCGGACAGCAGTAGGCAAAAAGAACAGTTTGTAACCAGGATGCAGCTTGTTAGATTTTTATGCATTGCTTGGTTCACAGATGAGCTGTATTTGGATAGAGATTGTCCAGGAACACGCTTGCTTGAAAGTGGGTTAGAAGTGTTCTTCATTAGAAATCTCTTCCTACAGAGTGATTTCACTAAACACGATAAAGAAATGGACATCATCCACCCAAAGCTGCTCTGTGTGTTTCATCTTGATTGCTGAGGGAGCAGCACACTGATGACATTTTAAAATGGTTAGCAGACCACAGGAGATTTGGGGGGCTTTTATGTCTTACATGTGCCTTTCCTATCTTCTTGTTAGTCTTTTATTCTCTGGATGGAGTATGATGGTACTGTTTTTCACCCCTTGAGGGGGTCTGCATTAATTCTGTTTTGTAAGAAATCTTAACCAACATATCCTATAGTATATTCTATTATGCACTAGAGATTACATAATCATGACTTTTTTTTTTAAATCTATGGAAAAGCCTTTTCCTGAAATCACTACATCACTACCATTTACAGGTTTCTGCGTCTTTCTCAGAATTGTTGTGCTGCCCACAGCCTCCAGAATCAGTCAGAATCATTGGGCTGGACTGAGACAGGTTTTGAGCATTCACATATTTAGCATAATAAATTCTTGTCCTTTCTGGTAAACTCCTCAGTAATTTGCCAGAATAGCTTATAGTGTCTGGCATATCACATGCAGTCTTTATTGTTCTTAACTCAAAAGACTAGTTTCTAAACTAAAAAATTCCTTGCTTCCATATATTGCTTTATTGATTTACTTGAGGCTTATAGGGTGGGATTACGAAGATTAGTCTTCCTGTCTGTCCTAGAAATATCAGTTAAATCACAAAACTTGGCATTGAAATTCAGCTAGTCAGTTTCTTCATACCTTTACCATAAAAATCTAGGCTATGAAATTCAAGTCTTGAGGTGACAGCAGTGTTGGGCATCCTATGTAATGCAGAAATCACCGTGAGACTGAGTGCTGAATAGAAACTGTGGAGGGGTTTATCTCAGCAGAGTAACTTGTCTGTGTCTTGCCGGGTTTTCTCTAGAACTGTGGTGGTGGTTGTGTTGGCTTTTTTTTTTTTTTAGTTTATTTTTAGTTTTTTTTATGCCTGAAAATAAACATTTAAATTTAAAGTCATGCAAAAACTAGATTCTCTCAATTTGCCTGTGTAGTTAGATTCTTAAAGGCTAGAAAATTAAAAAGTAAAGGTACCTTTTCATGTTTATTACATATGTGTGTATCTGTATATGTATAGCAGTGCTTACTGGTTTTGTCATACACACTAATTTATCTATTGTGCAGGAAGCAGGGAACTGTTATTACAATGCAGTTGCATACGTGTAATTATATGCTAAACAAGCATTGTTCCTATTGCTCTGGAAAGCAACAATGACAGTCAGACAAACAGAACTTGTTAGTTGTCAAGAACCCAGAAGTAACTTCCAGAAATGTTACTGCTTTGTGGCAGAGTAATTTATTTTGTTTGTTTCTTGCTTAATTGTGTTTGTGTTTATTGCCAGGATAACAAAAATGACTTAGGCCTTTCATTTATATTTACAGTGTTGTAATGATGCCTCTGGGGTAGATTATGCCCACCTTTCAAGGGGAAAAAAAGGTGGTGTAATAATATTCATTGAACCTGTTTTCTGTCACATGGAGATGTTCTTTTTGAAAAAGACAATAATATGTAAAAGTTGTAGTGAGTGTTCAAATAAGTTGAACATTATTTGCTGTGTTTTTTTCTAAAAATGTGTGTTGGACATATCACAGTACATCTGAACTGTATTTCTGACAGTGTTAAGTAGCTCAGTAGAAATACATTAAGCTGTGCTGTACATATATTTGTAGATAATTTAGCTTCATGTCTGGTCATTTCATAGTAACATAAATCTCCAATGTTAGGATTATATTTCATATACATGTAATAATATTTAACAAAACAGTCTTTGGCTTATGTAACTTTCATTTGATAAAATTATTAATAAAAACACCTGTTTTGTTGGCAGCATTTTAAATCAGGCTTGAAAATCCATTTAAGTTAATAAAAGACAGTTATTTAAACATAAAGTGAGATTTATAAAACAACTTCTGTTGCTTATTGCAGTATTACTGATAGGGATTGAAAGGCTTTCCCTGTGATAGTATTGTGTGGGCAAGGGGGAGGGGGGACAAACAAAAATTTGACTGTGAAGCTGACCAGCTCTCTTAACAGTCAAGTTGAAACTCTGACACTGAACAGTGGTATTTATCTTTCTAAAACTCTCCCCTGATATGATTTAACCTAGTCACAATTCGAATTGGATTTTCCATAGCATCCACAGGTTTAAAGGGGAAAAGTTCACTTGCACTGAATACTTCAGCTGTTGTCCCTAGTCTGTTACTATAGTTTCTGCCTTTTAATCCCCCCTTGGCCTCAATCCTTCAGCTACATATGCACATTAACTTAATTACCTCGAGTTCCCTCCCTGGAATCCAAGAGTAGCAAGTGTAAACCTGTGCATATTTTAGGGATGAGTTTTTCTTTGTCTCCATTTTTTCAGCTTCTTTGGGCTAATATTGTCAGCTCACAAGTGAACACCCTAATTTGGATATCTCTGCTTGTAATTTAACCTTCAGCAAAATGATTGTACTCTTAATCTGTTCTTTCCCTTGTGACCATCAACAACATTTATACAGTGTTAATGGTTTCCTGTAGGAAAATTGGGGTAAACTTGTTTGGAGCTTCAGTTGCTTAATGCAGCTTTCATAAACTTCTCCACCTTGCACTGGCCTTCTGCTGTGCTCTCTGTCAGTGCTGGCAGATCTGTCCCTCAGGAGACACTGCAGTAGGGAAACCTCAGTTTGGTGCCTCTGTACAGGAACAAGTCATACCTTTCTCACTCAGGGCAAGAAAAAGAAATGCTTAGTTCTGTGTTTGAGTAAATGTAAAAGCTGATGGACCTGTGGAAAGCAGTCCATTGATGTGTTTGGCATGTTTGAGCGTGGAATTTAAGCTATTGCATCCTCCTCCTGCTACCAGACTCCCTGTTCCTCTGAGGGCTTGACTCTTGTGCCTTGAGAGCCAGCTCCTGTAAGGTTGTGTGTAATGTGGGATGGACAAAGTGAACTCACTCAAGCAAGTCCAGTTTTAAAAATACAATGGAAAGATTTAGAATTAAGCAGAAATCTGCCAGATTAACTGTGTGTAATTTATGTTCCTTAGGTGACAGGTATTTTTAAGGAGTTCTCTTATTATTGAGGGTATCATTGCTGAATTTTGGAGAATAACTTTCTTGGGTGTTCTTCACTAATTAATGTAATGTAAGCTTTTGGAAGGAAGCTTACAAGGGCAAGTAGTGATAGCACAAAGGGTAATGGTTTTAAACTAAAACAGAGTAGATTTAGATTAGATAGAAGTAAGAAATCCTTCCCTGTGAGCCTGAGCCTGGCGCAGGCTGCCCAGAGAAGCTGTGGCTGCCCCTGGATCCCTGGCAGGGTTCAAGGCCAGGCTGGATGGGGCTTTGGGCACCCTGGGTTACTGGAGGGTGTCCTTACACATAGCAGGGGATTAGAAATAAATGTGTTTTGAGGTCCCTTCCAACCCAAACCAGTCTGATGCTGTGATTCTAAGAACAACTGAATTTCTATTGCCTTGTAAAGCATTAGAAATGAGAGGATATTAGTAACTTCTTCTCATTCAGTGACTGTACTGACTAGAGCAGCATTGTGTCTTTTGAACTCAGTCCCACCTGAGTCCCATTCAGTCTGTTGAGGTGAATTCAGCTTTCAAATTATTAAATGCAATCCAGGGATGTTTTTCTGTCCTCCGGTTTTCAGCAAGTAAAGCAATGCAGTTCACATCTTGAAAGCCAGTCCTGTTAGATACATCTCTTTTAACATTCTGGGGTGCTTGCCTGTGCAGCATGCCTCTGTTGGCCAGGTCTATAAGGTAATGAGGATTTAAGTGATTACTTGTGTTGACTATTCCAATTAGCTAGTGATATGGGGGACAAAGGAAAAGGTTACAAAATGCTATGAAACTGAGTATTAAAATGACTTTGGACTTACTTTTCTTTCCAGGATAGTACAAAGTGTGTATCCCTAGTGATCTTAGGCTTTCACTAATTTGTCAGAGACTGAGAATACCATGTGTCTATAATAACTTACAAAATAAAAATGTATTTCACATTAAATGTATAATGTGTTCTGTCAGGCTTTTCAACAACTGTTCTAAATAAGGTAACATCTTCTGATTTCCTACATTGCCATCCACGCAACTTTGCACACATTTGCTTCTTAGAAGTTGTCCATGAATAATACAAAAATAAAAACTCCTGATAACAATGATTAGGATAAGGAGGTTTTTTTATAATTTTAAATTCTGTAATCACAGCTCTGTAAATTACTGTTCTTAATTGTCAGGTTTTAGTTTGAATCAGTAAGAGGTTCATGGAAATGAAGTGAATGATTTACCAGTACCCTGTGGGGGAGTGTGAAGCATTAGTTTCTTGCCAGTGAACAGTTAGAAATTTGCAGATGCTGTCTTCTAAAGAATTACTTGATAAATTTTCATTGTATGTGGCAAGTAGCCAGAAGTTAGGATATCCAAGTTGGGCTACTTTTATACTAAACACTGTTAAGTTCTGGTTAGCAGTTGGAGTCTTTCTAAAATACTCAGGGTTTCAAATTTCTTTTGTGGGCAAAACTGAACAATTGTTCTGGTTAAAGGTGTTTGGGATTCTTGGTACCACAGTAGGAGAGGACACAGAGTAGTCAGCCTGCCAATCCTCTGATTCGGATGCCTGTTTTCATTTTCTTGGCAGACCTGTTTGCAAACTTACTTTTAATTTCTAACCAGTGAAGTCTCAGTAAGTGTTGTTTGCTAGGTGCCTAGCAGAAAGTCAATAACCTGGTTCAGTGGCAGAGGATTTATCTTACCGTTGTGTTCCTCTGTTCATGTCAGGACCAGTAACAAGTGTTTCTGTTCTCATGAACATCATCTTCAGATAGTGCTCCCACTTTCACAGGCATTTGTTTTCTGCAGACACTTCAGCTGGTTAGAGTGTCTTCTGCAAAAGATGAAAGGATACAAGCAGTGTTCATGAGATCTTCAAAAAAAAATGAAAAGTAGTAACTGTAGGGTGTTAATGTTGTAGAGAACTAGAGAAGGAATAGGATAACCTCTAAGGCAAGACCCCATCTAATCCTAGAATCATAGACTGGTCTGGGTTGGAAGGGACCCCAAGGATCATAGAGCTCCAACCCCCCTGCCACAGGCAGGGCCACCAACCTCCAGGCCTGGAGCTACACAAGGTTGTCCTTTCTTCTGCAAGCTACTTATTTTAATAATTCCTGTTCAAATACAGTCAACTTTGAAATTATATTTTGAAGGGGTTTTTTTGTAAATTCGTCTTAAGGATTTATTTTATTTGTTTTTCTCAATGTTCTTGAATCACAGGAGTTTCTCTCTTGGTGTTGAGAGAGTGCTATTCTACACTTTACATTTAAGATATTCTCAGAGAAAAGAGTAATTTTAATGTTAATTGTTCTGGTTGAATAAATAATTTAACTTTGAGTGCATCCTGAGATGAAGCCTGGCTTCAGTTCTGATCCCAGGGAAGGTAAACCATAGCTGGAAACCAGAATACTTTCACCTGAAAATGACAGAGGCACTGTGTAGAGATTCTATACCAATCAGGTTTATTCTTCTGCAATAGGCACTAGGTTTCTTTTCTCCAGTAAGTATTTTAGATAAACTTTTGAAGTCAAATGCATATTTCTACATCTCATTTAAGTTTATTTTTCAGCTTTAAGTATTTTATAGTTAATAAATAGTATCAGGATTTTGTCAATGGTATGTAAATAAGGCTTTAGGAACGGGTTTGCAGTCTTGTTTTTTGGGATTTATTCAGTGCTATGTAGTTGCTTTTTGTTACCATTGGGAGCTCTTGGGCTGTGTGGTCGTTTTCACAAGCACTGTGAGGGATTTGTCCCAACAGAAACGAATAATATGATACCTGAGGTCCATGCAGTGCTCTTAATTTTATAATCAACCCCACCAATAGCATGTTAGATAACTTCTTCTGAAAGGCAGCATGGAAAAAAAACTTAACTGGAAGTGTCTGGATTTCAGATTAATTTTTCTGCTAGGGAATTCCTCCCACCCCACCCCCTCACATCCCCCCCCCAGCCCCCTCCTTCTCTCACCCTGGGGCAGTCTCAGTTTGAAGCTACAAGTCATCACGTTCACCCCTGGACTGCTGCACAGGGCAGCTGCAGTTCTCTGGGAGCCTTCTCTGCTCTGCTCCAAAATAAGGTTTTGTGTTATTCTGTTGGTTTGTGCCACTGGTAGTCATCAAGCCTGCAAGTCTTCCCTGTCTCCAGGACACTTTGGTTTTTTAAGAGCAGGATGCTGTGAGAAGGAGCTACAGGAAGGCCTCCATGGCCTCAATTTACATTTTCTCCTTCTAAACAGCTCTTTAGGGGTGACTCTCAAAGCCCTCAGATGTTTCTAGCTGATCAAAAGCTTGAGAGCACCAGACTTGGAGGTGACTTTCAGGGCCACGCAGTTCAGGGATATTAGTTCCTGCCTGTTGAGTGCAGGTCTAAATGGATACTAACTGCATAAAAATTCTTCAGCTGCAAGGAAAAAAGGTACAAAGTTACTATTTCATTCTAGTGACATCATAGCTTGTATCATTAAAAAGATTCCTTACATCTCCAGAGCCTCCTTGAACAAAATATCACTGGATAACTTCCTAGAATGATGAACACTGGCATTGGAGAAGGTCAGTACTATGTGCAGGCACTGACTCAGGAGAGCAGATTAGAAAAAGCACCCTTTGAATGCTGCAAGTGTAGGATGTGGAAATCTGTGTCTTTCTCTCTAAGGGGTCACATGCAGGTTAAGCATGTTGTACTAGCTGGTTTGTATAAAGCTGGCTGGTGCTGCTGCATATCATCTAACTTATCCCACCAAAATTAATTTTTGGAAACATTGCTTCCCTGTTGTTTTCTCTGAGTTTATAGACAAGAATCTTTACCACTTGAAACCTAGCAATGAAAAGAGATAATGCTTCCTCCCTTTTTTTTTCCTGTTACATAATAGATGTGTTGAACATTGTAAGAAGAAGAGCTTTTAATTTTATGAAATTTGGTTGGCTGTCAAAGAGGCATTATAAAAAGTGGTTTCTAGCCAAATTGCATTTGCTGAGGAGTGATGAATCTCTTGCCAGCACTAAAGAGGCACTCTCCACATTGGATATCTGCACACTTGTCATGGGCAGAATGCAGTAATTTTTCTGAACGTAGACAGTAGAAATTCCATAGCAGAAATTGAAGTTTTCCTATTAACTGTCACTGCTTCCAGCAGCTGGTGTGCTGACAAATAGAGCAGAGGTGGTGGGGCTGGGTGGTATTGTTCCTGCTCTGATGGTTTGCTGTTGTGATTGCCTTACTCTCTTGTAAACTTCATTTTCCTGTACATGTTTGTGTTTTGTTGGTTTGTTGGTTTTTCTTTTGGGTGGAGGGGGGGTGTTCAGTTAAGAGAAGGAAGAAAATAAATATTATGCAGTGCATAACATGACTGCATCACTCAGGGATGACTCATACCTCTTCTCATATCCCACTGTATTGTCACCAGACATATTGTTAGGGTGAATGCAGTATTAAAATGTAATCAAATAGTTATTTTTGTGTACATATAAAAGTCAGAAAAATATCTGACCCCATTGGAGGCAGGGTGCCAGCAAAAGTGAGGCTTGGAGACTTCATTTAGGACCCTATGTAAAACAAATGAAAAAAGGCAGACAAACAAGATGATTTAAGGGGTGACAGCTTTAAGGCTCAGTATCTATAACATTTCTCTTTGCATTTTTACCCTAAAAGTTCATTGGGATAGCACCCAGGTATTAACTGTAAATTAGCTGCTAACAGTGGTAAATCATCTTCATTCTATTGAACATCAGGAGAAAGTTTAATGTTTTGACGTATAAAAACATTTAAGAGGCAAGCTACATTTAAATGTAAATTGAAAGCGACTGAATCCCACTGTAGTGGGATTTATAGTGGCTGTTTTAAACCTGAAGAAATGTTTAAGCAATAGGTGTTTTGTATCAAAAACTTCATTAGATCAGGAATAACACACAGTTGGAGCAATGCCTTGCTGCATATTAACTGTTAGTTTGATAAATGCAGACGTCCACATTAAAATATTTATTCTTACTTTTTTTGGATAAAATTATTGACGAGATACATTTGAAAAACAAGTGTGATTCTTCCTTCTAGTGTCAAGGGCACAGGCAGAAAGAACAATTTTATCCATTTTCAAAGGAAGATATTTCAGAGGTTTTATATCATTGAGAAACATACTGTTTTGTTTTTTTTTTTAAATCTGTAGATGAGCCTGAGTTGGATTTGAATGTTTCAAGATGCTGAAAAGAAATCTTCTTTTGCAGCTGTTGTTAAGAACAAGAGAACGATAATACTAATTTCTGTTTGTATCTTGAGCATTTAGTGAGGAAGTTCTGAAAATTATTTTCCTGAATGCAGATAAGATGCAAAATGGCTAAATGATTTTGAGGGCTCTATGGATCTGATGCAATCCAAGAGAAAAATAGAAATGAGAACTCTGAGTGTAATCATGCTAAGTTCAGAAAAGACAGCCTGTTAGATGTTCTC